>NW_024884822.1:10319470-10524513 GCF_019232065.1 Centrocercus urophasianus
TAGAACCTTTTTATCCAATTTTGAAAAACCACAGTTTAAATACCTGCCGCGCACCCCCAACCCTCCTGCACCGAAAGCATTTGTACAATTTATTTCCCTAGCACTGCTAAGTGAAAAATATTATCTTTCTTACACAACTGACAAATGTCCATAGCAGACAGAGTTGCCTGCAATATTGAAGGAAGTCTAAAGCAGACTCTGAATGTCTGGCTCTGAATAGCATAAGCAGCCAAGAATATTGAAAGAGCCAGTCGCCACTGGAGTTAATAACTTCGTCCTTCACAGGACAAAGAATTAGGATTTTTCTAGCATTTCTTATACTTAGGGATCCCCTGCTGTATCCAAGATAGAAAAACCACAGATGAAATACCTGCAGCGCAAAGACCACAAAGGCAATTTCAGCAGTCAGTACATGCTATCTCTGTCCTGTGCATCACAACTAGTTTCTGCTGAGAGATGAAATACTGGCCAAGACATTCAGATTATCTTGCAGAAACTGCCATGCAATTTTTAACTTCTGCCTTCCTACTCAAGAGGGATGATCTGGAAAGAACTAGATTTTTAACATCTCAGCTCAGGAGCATCATGTGTAACAGAGGAGCAGCTCCTTGACTACTGCACTAGTGACATCCTTGTTATGTGCTTCAGCCACACTGTTAGACTTGAACTCCTGATCTCCCAGTGCAGAGGCAATGGTACCACCAGTTGAAATGGGCTGTCCTGTCACAGAAATAATGCTTCAGAAGGTCAAGAATGGATGCACATCAAGACATTGTTTCATCTTTGGGAGACAATGGCTTAAACATAATCCAGTATACACAATCAACTAAGGGTTCCTTCCCTGTTATATTCTAGAAGCACAATATTCTCTAGAAAAACTGTGAAGATCAAATACCAGTTCATCAGCAGAAAGATCATACGCCCACATTCAACCAATTTGGGTTCCCAAACCAACCCTACCTGCACAAAATTGTGATGCTGATGTGAGAGCCACAGAACTGCTGGTGTTCTTCTGAGAAATTATTGGAAGAAGTTTATCTAAACCACATCAAGTGGCCAACACATCAGTATAAAGCCAAAATTCATGATGGAAGTTGTCTTTACGTTCGGTTCAATTCAGTCAGTGTGAATGACTTTCTGTTAACACGGTTTTGGGAAGAAGAGACCACCGTTTTAGAATGTTCAGCTTGAAGCATACAAGCAAGATCAGGCAAAATTTTCCTGCTGGAAGAGAGGAAGGACAGGGAAAACAAACAAACAAACGAGGAACTGACATGATGATTTGTAAAAAGAATTGCAGCTGTCTCAAGAATATTTTTTTCCAGAAGAAACCTACAGGGGATGCACCAAATGTCCTCCTCAGAACCTTCCTGAAAGCTGTTCTGCACTGCACCAAGAATAGCTGTTATCTGCAGGATCACCCAGAGGTGATTAGTGATTGCCCGCTTTGTTGCTGCCTTCAGCTGTGTCTATCACATCATTCCTGGCATAACCATGAAACTCACTTTCACTACAGATATTTTTAGGTATCTCTCTGTGAACTGTTTGGTTGATCAGGCTTTAAAACAGGTAGTGATACTTGCATATTGCTCAGTGGCACCTTCAAGCCCACAAAAAAACCTAAAGGGGATTTGCTCTGGTCAGAAGAACCTGTTCCAATCTGAATGTCAAAAGAAAGGCTCACAGTAGGTTTTTGGAATAGGTCCTAGATGCTTTTCTAGTGCTCTCAATCATATTCAGAGCAGCATCCCTTCCTCCTCACCACCTTCCAGCAGCACTGTGGGTTTATCTAGCAAAGCTTAGGACAGTAAATAGCTGTTAGACCAAATCCCAAATCCTCAAAGAAAAGATGCAAGTTAACACACTTCTTGCTGCTGAGACATGGCAACAGAAAAAAAGAAATAGAAGATAGGTTTGAGGATGTCATAAAAGAGAAATTTAGTCCAGAAGTGATAAGACAAGTTTGATGCATGAAGGATCTCAAAAAGCCATGAAAGCATCACTCCTTGATTACACTAAGAAAAACTGTAAATAAAACAGTTTTTCTGAAAAGTAGATGTGCTTCTCAGTGTGGCCACCAATTTATAGCTCTGATTGTATCATTAGTCACATCTTCTTCAGATGATCAAATATGCATGCATTTTGAACAATGGGCTCGAAGAACATTGGTACATAAATCTCTTGGAAATGAAACAGCCACAGTTCAGGACAAAAAGAAATCCCCTCACAGAAGTTCTTTTCTTTTTTTAAGTCCATTATTAGATTCAGAAAGAAAACTTACAGCAAGGCAGCTGGACTCTTCAAATGCTGCATTAATGGAAGACAAGTGTTATACAAATCCTTTCTAACACTCCAAGAAGATGAAGCAATTTGTTTTGTTACTCACAACCTTTATCATAAATTGGGTTTCAGATTAAGAAGTTTATTAAGAAGAAATGGAAAATTATTAAGAGGAAATGGAAAAATGAACAGAATACAGAGTGAAAAGCCTAAAGGATATATAAAGGGAAATAGATTCAGGAGGACTGGGAGCACAGAGTATAAAGACTTGTAACATTAGTTGACTTGTACAACTTCCACATCAAAATACACCCACCTTTGCTGTACTGCTCTGCTAGGATAAATGAAAATGGCCAAGACAAAAAAAAAGTCCAAAGTGCAAAACAAAAACCTGTTTCATTGATGAATAATTTAGAATTATTTTTTCTTCATATATATTCACATTGCCCTTTTCTTTTTTTTCCCCTCAGATGGCTTTTAACAGAAATATCTCTGGTAACAAAGAACAGACTGTTTTCAAGAGATGTTTTGCCCTTTCTGAAGCTTCTACACCCACTGCTGAGACCCACTTATGAGGGTTCAGGAAAGCTGTAAGAGCTATTCAAAACCGAGTTATGAGGGACAAACAGTGCAGTGTAAAAGCTGTCTCCATAGGGGCAAAGGAACCTCCCAGATTTATCACTTGCAAATTCTGCAAAGGGAATATGCTTTTTACATGCAAGTTAATTTTTTTCCAGCCAAACACCCCAAAGATTTACTATCAGCCACCTGCATCTCTTTATTTAATGAGTCTTTTTGGCCCTTATCAAGAGCTCTAAAAAAAGCCAGGAAAAAGCCATTGTCCTTGGCTAGGGAAAATTCAAAACAAAACAAAAGGGAGCTTTCTCTACCTTAAAAGTGCAAGAACCTGGCCACTTGATGAAGTGGAAAGATTTTAATCTTGCCAATTGAATGTAAATGAGGAACTGAAGGACAGCTTAGTCCCTATCAGAGTACCTAGAACTCAAGATATTTAGGGAAGGCTTCTTCACAAAAGGAAAAAATCCTTGAACCTTACTTTTCTCTTGCTTTACTGCTATGGATATTTCACTAACAGTATCTTCATCAAGAATCCCTGTGCTCCTGTTTCTTGCCCATCACTGGGAGTTGTAATTCTCTGAATTAATATAGTCTTTAGTCTTATGGACAGAGGGAATTATTACAAGCCTTGAATCTGACCTCCTGTTTAATATACTATAGACAACTCCTCAGCTGCTCAGTCAGAGAAACGCTGGCTGGAAATCATCTCAGGAGGTGACCCAACCTCCACAATGCAGGAGCATCACCAGCACTGGATCAAATGTGACTGCATCTAGTTGAGTCCTGAAAAACTTGACAGTCAAAATCTCAGTTTCTTTGTCCAAACTGCTCAAGAGCTGCTACATCTTGTAACAAAATAGTTCTGATACCCACTCTCAAGGTCAGCACACCATTAGCTTTTTTCCCCATTAATTGAGTTGACTTTCTTCCTTTCTTCTGCTCAGCAGGAGACATTTATCTCTGAGCTTTCTTTTGCTAACACACCAGAAGGGCTGAGATCCAAAGAACAGGATGGCTGTGGCCACTCACTCGATTATAGCACGATGGCAGGAAAGTCAGAGGATTTTTCCCATTTGATGTTGCATTTCTAGGTGACTAACAGACTAGACTTCCACTACAGTTCCCTTTTCAGGACAATACATCTCCTTCCTCATATGCCAAATGAGTTGCTCTATAGGCACAACCACCTATAGTGGTTATAAAGAGTGTTAAGAATTTACAGCAACTAGAAAACCTTTCTGTAGCTACTTCATCAGGAGGAACCTTTACCATAATCATTCAGTACAATAAATAAAATGCACACAGCTCTGTTTTCAAGTCAATACTGTACAAATGAAAGTTTCTCAGACTGTTTCCTCTTTAGAGTAGATAAATATCAGAGAGGGTAATAATAACAGAAAAACAGGCGGTTTTTTTTTTTTTTTGGCTCTGTTCTCGCAGAAACACAGCTTGGATTTGATTTGCTGCTATTCACAAGGGTCATGCTGTGCTCCTTTTTCATGCATGTTTAAGTGGCTGTTAGCTTTTTGCAAAACATTCCCAGAACCTACAAGTTTCATGAGTTTGTCCTATAAGTGGCTTACATTATGTTTCTCAATCAATCCAGTAAAAGCTGCAGTGCCAGGGAGCTCTTACCATATGCCATACAGTCTGAGTTCAGAGCTCTTAGATGCAGTGAAGCAGAGATGTTCACCATATATTTTTTTCAATTAACTCTTGCAGAAAATAGCTAACATTCGCACACATTAATTGTTCATCACTTACGACTCTGTTCTGCAAACCCTACAGGGCCTCTTCATGTTTTCAAAGCTTAGTAACCTGAACACACTGGATTCTTCAAAATCGTTCAGCAAAATGTAATTTTAACATGTGGTGGGATTAAAAAAAAAAAAAAAAGTGTATGAATTGTGCTGTTTTGTTCTGGGGAGAAAAAAGAACACTCTAGGGACACCTCCAAACTGAGCTATGTGAGACTGCTGAAGGGCATCTGCTTGTAAAGGAGGGTGGGGATGCAACAGTAGGTTATGACCTCTGCCACAGCCAGTAGCAGGCAGCCAGTGGCATTTAAATGTCTCAGATTTCTGCCTTATTAGCTGAGGTCCTACTGAGCTCATTGCCAGGTGAAGAAAGTCATCATGAGAAAAGGAAAGAGACCAAGAGTGGGTAAAGGTGGCTCTGTTACTGCAGAAGGCAGCAAGCCTTGCATGGTTTCAGGTCCATGCATGCTCTGATCAGCTGACACAACCTTTTTCATCTGGAAGCATCTATCTAGGCTAGATAGAATGTAAGAGGACAGGAACTTGGATGAAGGGACACACCCAGTGACAAGAGGGAATAGAGAAGAATAGAGAGAACATTTTACAAAAGAAGTTTTCAAGAACAAAGCCTTCTATCTCCATCCATGCAGATGCTACTGTCCTAATGAAAAAATCAAATGAGATGCAGGCTTTTTTTCCTTGTACTATGGAAGACAATACCTCTAGATGGAATCCTGGAAGTTTTGCTCACTACATCCTTCGAGTTTCCAGTACAGATACTTATGAAAAATAAGCTACTAATAAAATAATTTGCTAGCAGTCCTCTATTAAACTGTTCCTTTCAATTCTACCTCCTAGTAATAGTGATGTTGTCTTGTATTCAGTATTGATGATAGGAATAGGCAAAATAGTGGCTTTTTGTTTGTTTTAAATGCAGATTCCCAATTACACAGACCAGAGGCAGGCTAGCCAGTCTTGCAGCAGCCCAGAAAGTAACACACTCCTTCCTGTTGCTCCCATCTTTCAAGTACTTCTACATACCAAGTAATGCGAATGATAAGGATGCAGTTTGTTGGTACCCAGTGAAAAAACCTGGGAAACACCTTGGAGAGGTACTGAAGTATAGCAAGTAGGAGTGTTTGGAAACTTGGGAAAATTTAAAATAAAAGAACAATCTCATCCATAGCAGCTTTGATTGATGCATGGCTTTGTTGAAAATGCCTTACTATGTCAAATAACAGCCCTCTATTTACTGGTAAGATTTGAGCACTCTGCACCACTGAGAAATTCCCCTTCCTGGGCACTGGGTTCCATGTGTTCCACATCCCGCAGAGCAGCCTCTCCAACCTTAAACCCAGTCCAAGCTTATTAACACATTTATCACCTTAAATCCTACCAACAACATTATAATCTGCTTCTGGGACGCCCAGAGTTTTGCTAGACAAAACCACAAAGCAGTCAGCCAGGCTGTTTCAATTACTTGAAAATGACAACGTTCAGAATGAAGCATAGCGAAAATCTTCCACTGCTGTTTTTGCCCCCTCCTCCTCTGACACCTGGCCCAGCATCATTCACGATTCATTGCATGGCAATGCAATTTTGTTTTGAGGAGTTTTACTTCTATGGCTCACTAAGAGACCTAATTGGCACTTTGTACAATGGCTCAATTTTCTTTCCATCGTTCACTTTATATAGCATAACAGTGCCTTGATTTTTGTGACGACTTTATGGATGCTGAGCAGTACAGACAAATCAAGCTTTGAGCCCAATTGCTGTTTTCCTAAGAATACCCAAACAGAGCAGCCGAGCAGAGAAGCTTGTGACGTCTGTTGTGTTGCACCAGGAGGGCTGACTGAGAAGTGACTGCTAAAGTGGGGCAGTTCTACTTGCAAGCACCCAATGGCAATGCTCTCAGTATTTCGGTGTTCCTAAAAGAACACACCTAGTTACACCTCAACTGAATTTTGGCAACCTTCAGCTCAGCCACAAGTAGAAGAATGACATCTTTGCTTTGGAGAGCAGAAAACAGTTGGGTAAGATAGCACAGCTCACCTGAGCTTAGGTGGGTATTGAGGAAAAAATACAGGTGTTGTAAGTCTGCGTTGAGGTCTGTGAGCCCTCTTTGGCTCTCTCCTTGTTATATTTGTGCAATGAGTGTTCCAATGTCTTCGCTGTTTGGACATTCACAGCTTATCACAGGTTTTCAAATCACTTTGGGGACCTCTGAAGACAATAAACATGAGTATATCAATTTGAATGGAACCCCAGAGAAACTACAGACAACATTCTGCATGGGTTTGATTGCTACGCTGACTTTCCGCTCCCAAGACAGGAGATTGTGTCTAGAATATTTTAAACAACTGATTTAGAGAACTATTTATTTTTGGGAACCCCTTTTTTACTTTTGGAGTGAACAAACCATTCTGCTTTCAATTTTCTGTTCTTTCTAGTCTCTCCTGGATATGCTAACTCCTTGTTACAGTACCTGAAGCTCCCTCCACAAACACATTTGTTCTTTTTTTTTTCCCACCCATATGACTTCTCTTTAGAACTCAAAGGGAGCAAATATTTCATGAAGAATTTTATTTTGAAGCATGCATATGCATATATATACTTATATATACACACACACTATAGGCCTGCTTATTGCTCATTAACAGCAACTACATCTCACGTTTCTCATTGGAACTGATAAGGTTGAAAGCAGTTTATTGTTGCATGTTGCAGTGACACTTTAATCCAGTAAGCTGGATCCTAGAAAAGCTGCTAGCATCTAGTATCAGTCAGTAATGACCAGACAGGCTCTGGGCTCTCTCATCCCAATGAGAGTCACAATTATTCAGTCACCGGGTCAACTTCTAAATTAATCTGGTAGAATTATTAGTGCTCCACTACTGCAACTACTCTTGCATGAACTTGTGCAGTTTCACCCAGTGTGCTCAAATTGGAAAAATCCAGAATTTACTGCAATTTATTCCCTGCTGGAACACATCAACTCTGACATCTCTAAGGAAGAGCTGTGAATTCCCCTTGGCTTATATAAGGATTTTAGATGAATGTTGACTAAAGCATGGCAACTTGCATGGCACAAGCCTGCCTTTTGTTTCCAGGCAAGTGTGGATTTAACCACAGGCACTGGGCATACAAAAAAATACATGCATACATTAACATCCATGCCTTTTTGTTTCATCATCTTTGGTCTCATCATATGATGTGAATTCTTCAGACAGTTATTCTCAGCAAACAGGATTACTTACTACAGTAATGAGTTGTATATAGTGTCAGGCTTAGAAACAGCAAATTAGCAGTATGTGAATGCATCATTTATTTTATACATCTTAGGCTGATCTTACCATCAGAGATAAGGCTATACAGTTTGACTCTCCCCTTTTTGTTTTGTATTTGAAAAAGCACAATGCAAACAGAAGGCAGACCTGGCTATTTATATCAGCTCCATCGGAAGTGGTGACAGGTATAATTACAGAGGAGAAATTACAGGGCTTATTTCAGTGGCATTTCTCCTGCTGTTCTAGGCAAGATAAAAAATTGAAAGTGTTCCTGACGTATCTCCAAAGCAAAGATGCTTCAGCGCGCTGTTCAGGTTATTTACAGGTTGATTAAAAGCTACCTTCTCCAGTCCTCAGCAGGGAATAGATTGCATGGGGTTTGCCTTTTGGCTTGATCACCTCCAGGACACTGATTCAGGCAAATCCAGATTTCTTTTTGTTAGGATACTCACTGCTATGCAGTTATACAGCATTAAACTCATCAGTGGCTCTGCCAATCTACTTGCTCTAGTCTTCATCTCTTACTTTGCCTATCCCACACGAGTTTTGTGTTCTCCTGAGCAGGACAAGCTCATTTCTAGAAAGCTTTTGCAGAGTTGGCAGCTGTTTCTGAATCGCATCTAATATCAACCAGCTTTCCCAATGCTAAAATGGTATTGTCTAGCACAAGCAGCAGTTCTTGGAATTCACATGAAAACACAAAGACCTGGGACAAAATACAGCACATCATACCACTTCCATTTCAGCAGTACAAGGACAGCAGATGAAGTGACAGCACTGAAGGCAGCAGCAAGTTAAGCACTGCAAGCAGTGGAACTGGATGACACCAGAGCTCTCTGGCTAAGGGCTGCTCTGCAGGATTTCAGCATGCCGACAAGCATCACTTTTGAACACTGAGCTGCTCTCAGCTGTGCTCCAAAAACCATTGTCAAAATGGGGAATGATATGAAGGTGCCTGCCTGAAATTCAACAAAACCTTCCCTTCCCTTCCAGAAAATCAAATATAACATGAAGACATTAAGGAGGCTGTTAACAGCAAGCCTAAAAAGCAAGGAGCAAGAACAGAACAATAGCTCAGTTGCCTCCCCTTGATTGGGTTGTTTGAATAATGTTGGCTTGTTACCTAGCAACATAGAGCTCATTGCTAGGCTAGTTACAACCTAATTCATATTTGTCATAATTTGTGTAATCAGAACTGA
Source organism: Centrocercus urophasianus (assembly GCF_019232065.1). Classification (NCBI taxonomy): domain Eukaryota; kingdom Metazoa; phylum Chordata; class Aves; order Galliformes; family Phasianidae; genus Centrocercus; species Centrocercus urophasianus. The sequence continues at coordinate 10,328,573 of NW_024884822.1, forward strand.
TCATAAATAAAAACTGAATACAGTCAACTGACTTATGTTTGCAATTAGAATCAATCTAAATCAGAGAAGGACATTAACGGCTCAGTCATTGGTTCTGGCTGACTTATTCCCATTCCAATACTTCTACTCAGTTATTTACCATATTGTCCCTAGCCACAGTCTCCAAGGTAGAAGTTTGGGCAAACTCTTTAGAAAGAGGCATGGCTTTAAAAACAACTAATGGGCAGCATTATACCCAGCTTCAACTAGAATTTCTTGGGCAGCTCTGTTCACTTCCCCATTTCAGGTACTTTCATTACCAGCTCTCCAAGACAGTTCTTTTCTAAAGAAAACATTCAGCACTCCCTCATAGCTCTCGTCATGCCTCACCATTAGGAAAAGCCTGCAGTAGCTGTGCAGCTGGTGTCAGGTGTAAAGCTCACAAGTGATGACACTGATTTACCACTGCTGCAGACCTGTTCCAATCTCTGCTATGTAGCACCTTCACCTGCTGTCACAAAAGGCTTTGGTGGCATACGGGTATAGAACTCTACAGCTGAGCTGTTATGCACATCCAAGACTCATCTGGCTGCTGAATGGCTGTCTTCTAGGGTAAAAAACACAGCTGAGCAGGAAACCTCAAAGATTTGAGACTGCTTAATCAAGAGAAAACTAACAGGAAGCAACACTCAGATGCATAATAGAGAGCTGCAAAGAGCTGATCTCTGTGATGCCTCTAGATGAAGGAAAATCAGCATCTGCAGGAAAGGGTGTTCAGACAGCAGAGCACTGGTAAGGACCACATAACACAAACTGCACTTGGAGAGTCTGTGAAACCATGGATCTATAAAGCAGACCAGTCTGTTCTGTTGCTCTCTCTGTTTCATATTTGGTGGATATATATATATATATATATATTTATACAAATCTTCAGAGATGCCTTCCCCTGCAGTACACTGGATTGATTTACATCGCAGTTGATTAATCCATGTACCCTTCTGGGGCTAAGAATCCTGCCTTGTTCTGCCAGCATGGCCTCCAAGAGTTTCCCCTATAGCATCTCAACAAATGAGCAACCTATTCTTCTTCAGCTTTGAAATGGAATTAACTTGGCAGGCCCAGCCAAAATGTTTTCTCTCTGTGCATATCCAAATTAATATAGATAGATGTCAAAATAACTTGCCTGTAATGCTGATTCCCCTTTTTGCTAACCTGGAATAATTTCCCAGGCTGAAGCTATCACAAGTTGCAGACATCTTAATGTGGTGCATCAATGCTTCCAGCTTGTGGAAACCAGTACTAGCTGCTGAAGGCAAAGAACTCAAACATCTAAAAAATCTACTCAGCTTAACATAACTGATGATGAGTCTTTATTTTTCTGACTTCAGACGTGACCCAGGAGCTAAATTAACGTGCATCATCAAGGCACCAAGAACAGAACAGACCACTGTCTGAAACTGATACGCATTTGTGATAGCAGCACAAGTGATGCTCAGGTCAAATGTAATGCTGGGGGAGGCTGGTCAGAGAACTCCCCTGTCTTTGGATACACTTGCTCAGCCCTTTGAAAGCCAGTAGCAAATAGAGCAGCATGGTGTTTTGTAAATGACTGTACACTCTGTCTCCCACTGGGAAAAATATGGGATGCTGAAGAAACAAGCAAAAGCTATCCTTCAGCAGAACACTTTTCAGGATCAGATCCAAAAGGATGCAAGACTTCCCCCAGGGCTATCTCCATCCTCCTTGAGGCATAAAGACAACCTCCAACAACATAACTTGCTGAGGAAAGAGACAGCCTTTCCTCCAGGGCTCCTACAGTGGGTTTCTGAATTCATACTTTGATGCTGGGACATTAGAGAAAAAGTAAGAGGGAAAGATGCCATACATTATCTTGCAGTTGATACATTACTTAATTAAATGCTTGTATTCCTGGAATAGTTTCTTTCTGGCCTGCAGTTCTCCTGCCTTAATGTACAGTTGTACAGTCTTAGAAAACCAAGACAAACAACCCTTATCTGCAGATCAGCAAGAGCCTCAGCAGCATTATTTATCCAACTGTCCAGCTCTCAGCTTTAGTAAACAAAGATGACAAATATGGAGACCAGATCAAGAGAGCAGGAGAGCTGATTCTTGTTCTGTTTGTCTGTATGATGCTTGATATGAGACATGAGTATTGCAAGTGTCTATTTCCCACACAATATGCATTATACCTGTTTCCTAATACGCATTACAGGCTTCAAAAATACTGCACACCGAAGTTGGTAAACATAGAACAGTAACAAGGTGACCAAATCTGTATTATACCAGCCTATAGCTGGTAGATGAGCTTTTCCTTCGAAAGCTTATGTTGCAGGTTCATGCAGAATCCAAGTTGCACATTGCTGGCATTTGCTCATAAACAGAAATAAAGTTTAGGAGGAAGTGACAGAAAATGTGGGCCTGATGAACTTTAGAGCTCTGAAGGCCAAAGATTAAGTAACGAACATGCTTAAAGAAATCTCATTATCTCTGGGATTGTGACACCAGAGCTCGAACATCTGGTACAGGCAGCACTTCTCTATCATGGGAAGTTGAAGGGAGGTTTGAAGGTGCATCTCTGGAGGAGTCAGTAGCCAAAAGAATGCAACTTCTTAACCAATAACCCATTGTATTACCCCAACTACAGGGAATTTCAACTATCAAACAGAAACAGAAGCCTCAAAAGAAGTTTAAGGGTCCTTGGACTGATGCACCTGCACTGAAGCTTTAGAAGGGGAAGATAAGTGAAGACATTAATAAATAAGTTCCTTGTCACTCCCTCTGAGGCACAGGCTGTGAAAGCACAGTAATTAGACAGGATGACAGCTCTGACTGACAGCTGCTGATATACACATAAAAGACTGCAGGAGCCTCAGCTCCACACCAGGGTTGCACAGGGGTCAATTGGATCTTCCACATATGAGTTTGTTGGAACTTTTTGTCTTTTAGCACTGCAATGTAATTAGAAAGGAGTTCTTCTGGGAGAGTTGGACATGGTAGACACCCCTGTTCACAACCCATTCCCTCATCACAAATCCTGCAGTGAAAGCATCTGAAGAGCCACAGAGTTTAAGTGCTTTGATAAGTGCTTGGGTGAGTGTTTTGAAGGGTAACAGGGGGCTGATAACATTTATAAACAGGCTTTTTGTGTCACTTCTGACAGTAGGATGGACACATTAAAGTAGTTTAGGTAACTTCAAAAATTCACTCTATCAGCTCAGCATGTACCACCTTGCTCCTCTTGCTAATTTTCTTTCAATGATGCTAATTATCACACTGTTTGTTAAAAAGATACTTGCACAACCCCTCAATTCCATGAAATGACAGCAAATAGCTGCAGCAGGAGCACTGAAAAGAAAACAGTTCCCCCTTTAAAAAAATTTGAACTAAATGGACAAAAAAAAAATCAATTTATTATTCACCAGAGAACATATTTTGTTATCCTGAATAAACACAGCATCAGTTCTCAAAGCCTGTCTGGAACAGCAGGGAGCTCACAGGATAACAGGTATTTGTGTGCTGCTTTAAAAAAAAAAAGAAAAATCAGGCATAATGATGAGTGTCATAAGTCTGAATAGAAAGTTTGAGGGCTTTTTTTTTAAATGTTAAAGACTTTGGATTGCTTTTGAATTTGGAGTTCTTGTACAATGGTGGTTTGGAGTTCTAGGTCAGAATTATACTGTGACATTGATTAATTAGGTTACAACCAACTCCTCTTTTGTTTTACTTTGATGTACCAGCCTGAACATTGCAGCAGCTCCGCTGATTCACAAGGAGGTTGTACATCACAGGGGCACTGACATCTGGTAGGGAAGCAAGGCAGATGGATAAGGGTGGCAACAGTTTTACACATCTAATTTTAATCTGCTGCCACAAGCCTGCAGGGACCCAAAATGACTTATGCATTGCCTGGCCACAGTGAGATGGGCAAAGGGGTACAACTTCCTTTGTGTGAAAGCAATCATAACAAGATGTGAGTTTATGTTGGTATCGATTGGACGTGGGGCAGGAGCAATCAATTACTCCCAGAAAGATGCTAAAGCAGCACATCCACTCACCTGGCACAACTGTGTTATTGAAGAACAGTTACAAAAAGGAAAATAGATTCAATGTTCACAAAAAAAAAAAAACAAACAACATTTTTCCATGATGTTTAAAGGTATTTTCAGATAGAAAAGAAAAAACAGAGCTTGCTTTTTTTTTTTTTTTTAAGCAGGGTGGTGACTGAGCCTTTAAGATTTGAAAAGCACCATGAGCAATTGGATCCTATGCAAAATGTTCCTCAAGTTGATCCAAATAACACTCATCTTTTAAGCTCTTACTCAGCCTTCAAAGTGCTGGGGGTTTTGCTTTCGTTTTCCGCTGTTTGTTTAATGTTTTATTTATACATTTATATTATAAAGGTGAGGTTTTTCCAGTCAAAATGGAAGTCCAGTCAAAAATGGAAGTGAGAAATTTCAGCTGAAGACCTGTTTTGTTGTTCCGGAGGTATGATTGATAGATGCCTACAGCTACAGGAACTATTGCACATATAGAAGTGCAATAACAGAGAGGAGCACTGTTGCATTGCAAAAATCTCAGTTGGAGTGGCACTGTATTCCTGACATGATCACCACATTTAAGCCCTTTATGTGCAACATGAGCTGGCAAAATAAATAAATAGTCTTGCTTTTGTACTCTACAGCATAACAAGATATTAGATAAAGACTGCAATACACATCTTTTGCTTCTTCTCCCCCAGCACCCACACTTGCACCACAATTCAGACCTCAAAATCCTGCATCAGGCACCAAGCTTTGACTGTAACACTTTAGCACTGGATTTGATACCTGCATATTGTTTAGCAAATTTGCTGCAAGAAGCATCTGCACCTTGTAATGCTAAGCCTATGATTTCCATTAGATCCCAGAAAACTGTTTCATTTAGTATACATTTAATTATTTGACAAAAAACGTCTGCATTTACAAAGGAAGCTTTTTTGTCTTTGGGTACAGCAAACATTGCCAGATATCCAAGAAATAAAAACAGTTCATGAGCTTGCATATACATACATGCTGTTGTAGAAAATGCTATCACAACCAGAATACATAAACTGAACAAGTGGAATTTTGCAGGTGCTTCTGTATTAAAACAATTTAAATCAGAGCATTCCTCCTGCTAAACCCAACGCATACCAAGCAAAGCCAATCCCTACCTTCTGCATTTAGCTGTGTTGTCGCTTACACAGATAGCATTTAATAGCATAAGAAGGAAATGTTTTATTCAAGAAGACACATTTTAATCCATCAACATATTAAGTGAAGCTAATGTGTCATTTTTTTGCAGTGTGGAGCAAAAAATTAATTCTTTGATTCATTGAAAGTGATCTCATTTCTGCCTCACGTCTGTAAATAATTGATGGCAATAATACTTCAACACCACTAAATACAAATGGGCTCAGAGTAAGCATTTCAGGTGGGTGCCATTATTGGATGCAAAGCTCCCCAAACTCAGTGGAACTGCTCCCAGCTCTGGATTCTGTCACAATATTGCAGTGGAAGGGGAAAATCTGCAGCAGTCTCATGCAAATTTAAAATAAGGAGATTTGCTAAATGAAACATGCTTAAAAATCCATCAGTGGCCCAGTTTTATCCCTTCTGATAGTTGATTCATTTTATTCAGTGATGTCTTATTTTGTCCTCTGCATACTGAATACTTTGTAATAATAGAAACACTGAAAAAGTATGTTATCATCACAGCCTAAGGATAAGAAAGGGAAAACTTACAGGGAAAAGTTATACATTTTATTGAACTAAGTGCTACAGTTAGACAAAACACACTAACTTGCACAAAAGACCACAATCATTGTCACTTCAGAAAAGCTGTTTGCCCTATCTATTCTATTTCCATTTGCACTCATAGAAGCAAGAACAGGGGTAGAGGCATAAGTGCTGACACTACTACTGCTTACAACCTGTACTGAATGACATCCCCATTCCCATCACCATCATTTTTTTGGATTTAATCTAGTACAAAATCCCAAAGAAAAATCTTTCTACACGCTAAGTTACTTGCTGTCATTCCAGAGATGGAAGCAATGTATCCATATGCAGAACATGCAGCTAAATGTTAGTCCTATGTAAATGATTCATTTCACATAGAGACATTTCCTTAATGGGGTAGGGGAAGAGAGTGCTATACCCATACACTGCAGTTGTCTGGCCCTCAATATTTGCCTCCATTTCTCATTTCAATGAGTTAACAGCACACTTCTAAGAAGTGTTGTGAAAATAACTACACTAAAGGTACAGGGAATCCAATAGCTCTGGATCTGTTAGAGGCTCCCTGAGGTCACAGCAAGGAGTTCCCTGTGTGACTCCATGCTCATCCACGATGGTGACACTGGGAACAACAGTGATATCCCCAGCAGAATGTGACAGGCAACCATCTGTAGAGATGCGAGAGGTCACCACAACACATTGCCTGTGCTCCAGACATAGGCACAAAGGGAAGACAGCAGGAAAAAAGCAGGTCTTGGAAGAGGCTGTTCTCCTACACTCTGTTTTTAAGGCTTTAGCAGGGGTTTGATTATTTTATCCTTATCCACAAGCATGAAATTAGCTTAGATCCTAACATCCCGAACAGCCAGCTCTGGAATTTAAGACAGATGTGGAAACCCCATGATGTGAACTGGCAAGTGGCTGCACAGTACAAATGACTGTAAACAAGTGCTGGTGTGGAGATAGGAGCAGGTTAGGCCTGGAGAAATTCAGCCCTGAGCATAGAGCAAAACTGTACCAGATGCTGTGAGCCAGCTCATCTCCAGTTTACATCTGTAGCTTTGGCCTTTGCATCTGTTACAAATCTGTCTTTGGAGTTATTTGCTGCAATTCATCTCTACATAAACCTGCATCACCCCCATCCTAGCAAACAATCATAAGCTGATTTAAGTTCATTACAGGTTCTTATTTCATTCTTGCGATATTCAGTATTATCATTTGTGATCATGATCAATCACAGCCATATGGAACAGCCAGTGGAGGAAGAAAAAGCCACAGTGCTCTGGAAGTAGAATTACAGTAAGTTGGTTTCACACAAAGTTCTTTGAGATGCATTTTGTGATGTTCTGACCAACAGACCGAAATCCATCAAGAGAATTTAATTCCATTCAAGGCAGAACTTTCCTTCAAGCCCCTTCCTTTTCTTATCTTTTTCTTTTTTACATTTAAAATTCTGCTTTGAATTATTTCTATTTGCTGACTGGTCCCACAGTGCCCAAACACGAAGGCAGCTATGAAAGCATTTCAGGCTGGAAGTGGGTTGGTACACTGAAGGAATAGGCTCAGCTACACTAAGATAACATTTGCTGCCCTGCTGGCAAGCTGATTTAGTTTGCAGTGTTTCCTTATACACTCTCCAGATGTTGCCACTTCATTGCTGAGACCCTTTACAGACTGTTGATAAACAGTTTAGAAATCTCACTACTAAAATCCCCCACTGATCCTAGTATTGATCCTAGTTTCTAATCCACAGCATAAATCTGCCCCTCACCTCACATTTGTTTCCTAAGCAGCAGCAGAAGCACTTACTGATGTAGCCTGACACCAAGCTTCATGTGCCAGGGAAGTGCTCTGAGCAGCTTGGTATATGCTGTGATACTGCTGCCTTCACCCCAACACCTGGGCTGATGTTGTGCAGTCAACATCCTGCACTTGCCTTAACTCCTTAGATCTGTCTGTATGAAGTCTTCTGCTACATTAAGCCTAACCAAGGAGAGTGCTGAGGAAGCTGCCCTGCTCACCTTGAGTGTTAAGTCCATACTTCAGCAGTCATGACCTCACATGCTGGAGTCTGCCTTACACTTATGCTTTATTCATGCTCCCCATGTTCTAACACAGACATTTTGACTTTCCAGCCCAGCTGGATAAGTGGGAGGTTTTTCCCTTTTCTTGTCTAGGTCAAATGTAGAACAGGAGCATCATACCCTGTAACTGGTGAGTCACCAAAGAATACCTTGGCCCAGATTTCACCTGGTTGCACAGCTTAAGACAACATAACATCATTGTTATGTGATGAGATTCTTAGAAGCTCTTTCTACAGTGCCCACAGCCATATTTCTGAATATAGATTTCACTTTCCAAGTTTAGAGATGCAGTCACTGTGGATTGCACAGCTATTACATGTGCAAATACAGTGGATAATGAATGCAGCTTCTAGCACAGAAGGTCTAGTGAAAGCCTATACTCTATACTGAATTCTATTCCACAACATAATTATCAGAGAAGGTTGAACCTGTCAGATGGTAACTTCCATCAGAAGATTTTCTTTCTCCCCCCCCAAAATTATTCAGCACCTGCCAGATCCAAATCAGAAATGCTTCCGTTGATGTTAATAGGCATTGGATAGTCTTACGTTACCATCTCAGACATATTTGCGGAGGATTCGCTTCCATCATGCTCGAAAAATGTCAGCAAATATTTAATCAACAATAATAATTTGGATTAAGAGGCAAATGGCAATGAACGCCTACTGAAAACAAGCCAAAATATGAGTATGTGATTTGACACAGACATGGCTGGATTCTGCTGTAAATCTAGCATTGCTGCTCCATTTTGGCAGCTAAAGAAACTAATTTTTGCAAAAAGGAATGGGAAGATGGATAGCTTATTTTTCCTCCTTCCCTGAGATGGAAATTGCTATTAAATTTCCCTCAGTCACTTTGCTAAGTGTGTTTTCATTGTTGGATATAGCCGGAACATAAGGAAAAGGAAAGAAATGAGAAAGAAAACTCATTTCTGTCATAAGAATAAGCATTAAGTCAAAATAGGAATAATTCTCCTTGCATGCTTTTTAAAATTAACAAAAGGAGAATCTATTCCTAACTTTCATACATCCCCATTCATTGCAGGAGAGTTGGGCTAGATGACCTTTAAGGACCTCTTCCAACTCAGTTCTGTGATTCTATGATTTAAACAGCAGAAGTCTAATACCACCTGGTACTACAACGGGTTAACAGGCATCTTCACATACCTTGCCAAACAGTAATGGTCCTTATCTGCATTTAAAACAGCCTCCACTTTCAACACTAGAAAGCTATAGGAAATCACTTTTGTATTTCTAAAATGTTTGCCCAAGCAACTCTTCCAGGAAACAATTCTCTGTCCTGCTTATTATACAAAACTCTGTTCCAGAGATAACTGTGAATTATCTTTGATGTCTAGCTGAAAGTTTGCCTGCATTTCAGTGACCAGGGAATGGCTGTAAGGTCTTGAAGATATTTACTGTGTAGGTAAAGCTGTCAAACCAAGTTCCACCAAGTAAACTCCATGCAGTCTCCTAAGTTAACTAACTTTATGGCTTTGGGATTTAGAAATCCTTTAGTTTTAACAGGAAAATCTTTGCAGTGATAGCTTTAAAGGCAGAGGTTTCATATCTTTGAAGAGATTTCATTCAGAGGATGTTTTCCTTCTTTCCTTTCTACCTGTTAGAGGTTATTTTGCTGTCTGCTGCATCCTATTCATCTGTGAATGAAGACAAAAAAGACCTATCATTTATGTTGATCCAACTGGTTTGTTTTGTTCCCTCCCCCAAGTCCATTACTTCCAATTTATCTGCTCAAAAAGGGAAAGTTCACTTTGCCTGGCATGGAGCACACAGATCACTCAGCCTGTAAAACAAAATAAGAAGCTCCAAAGCTCAGTTTGTCTTCCATCCTCATTAGTTCTTGAGTGCTTAGAAGGTCACTTGAGACAGAAGCTCATATAAGGATTTTAAAGCTCAATTAGAAAATATTGTAGTGCTAAAGTTAAGCAGTAGCTGAGAAGAGTCAGAGAATCAGCTGTGAAACACCTTGGAATATAAATTCCTTGGAGCAGAAACCATCTCTTATTGTATAATGGCACAGTGCTAGCCCAATGGGACTCAAATTTGTTGACCTCTAGATATTATGGTAATACATTTAGTTTCTTTAAAGACTCAAAATCAGGTAGACTAAACTCTGCAGAACAAGAAGTGTGCTGCAGTGTGTCCAAACAGCACTCAGCACACTGGGTTCCCCAGTGTCTTATCCATACAAATGATAGAAGACAAAGAAAAAAATTCTCTAGAAATGCCAAAGCAGTGTCAGGAGTTTGCTGCATGCTTCAGGCTATCGTAATTAAGTCAGACCAGGTTATACTGCCAGTGGCAAGAGAGAGAGCCATGCACTGCATCATTTTCAACCTCCTTAATTATACAGAATGGGTAAACAAACATTGCTTGCAGTGGGGCTAGGAGGAGTTTCTGAGCACAGGCTCAAACACTAGATTTGGAAGTAGAAGCTTGACACCTGTGTCACCCTACCATCCCACTATAAGTGATGGGATAGCAGCAACTGACCTTCCACAGCAAAAAGCACTGGAAGACCTTTCAGATGTGTCCAAGCCCTATTATTTAGGAATCCATTAGCTAAAGAGCAAAGACTTTCATTTCCATCTAGCATTATTCAAGTGTGAATGATGAAAGACAGATGAAGATGAATAAACCCAAGTTCTACTTTAATAAATTGGGAGTCCAGTGGTAGAGTGAGGGGTATGCCCTCTTCTCAGCAGTAAAAAGGAATAGCCAAAGGACAGAGGTGCCTTCTTTCTCCTCCTTTAATTCATTTTCAAACATTCAGAGTTTAGCTTCCCCAGCTGCTGATACTGTAAAAATGTTGCTTGGCAACATGGTAACAGGGGAAAAAAAATCCTTCAAAAACATTAGGAGTTTTTGTCCTTAGAAATGTACTAGTTCAGCACATCCAACCTCCTACAGATCCATTTTAGAGGAAAAGAGGCAAAAAGACTCCCCCCCCCCACCCATGAACTAGTTCCAGCAGCCTTTAAAGCAAAGCATTCAAATCTGGATAGGAAAAGGTGTGCCCTGAGATGCTCTAGGGGCACAGGCAGATCCCTGCATGGGAATGACAGGCAAGGGAATGGAAAAAGGCACTCAGCATTCACCTGACATCTCACACAAGATGCCTGCAGACAAAGCTAAGTCGCAACTGCACATGGAGGCATTATACTTTGAGTTCTGCCGTCATTTAGGGTGCAATCATTAAGCTTATCTGTTCTCCACCTCCAAGAACCAGATGCTCGCTAGCGCTGTCTAGTGGGGACACAACCAATATCCTTGAAGAAGTAGCAGCACCTAGGCAGAAAAGCAGCAGATCCAAGAACTTCACTATCCATAAGCCAGAGTAGAGCCTTGCATTCAGATAATATGTTTTTGGTCATTCAAGGAAGAGTAAGTGATAAAAGTTCCTACAAACAACACAGAACACAAGTACCAGTGTTTTTAAAGCAAAATCCCAAAGGGCATCTGCCTTTATCTAGCTAGAGGTAACAGAAATGGAACACAGAGGTGTTGTGCGACAGCACAGGCTCTTCAGCATGGTATGGCACCCTTTCTGATGATTTTAATGCTGAGATTAGTAATCTAGAGGATGGGTCTCAAATAAGATCAGAGTGTAAAAAGGTGTGCCAAATTTGAGCTGTACCTATTGATTCTCATAGTTATCAAAGCAGAAATACACAAGAACAAACAAAAAGATCCTAGAATAAATCCAACACAGCACAACATACGCCTCTAAGCATAAAAACCATACAATTAAGGAAAGTAATGGGTGCCATATTAGAGTAATATAGATAATGAATGGAAAGCCAAGGAAAGGCTGAGAAGAGTCAGGCCAAGTCAGTCTAAACTTGGGAAGCCTTTAAGTAATGTGCACAGACAAAAGTCTTCCAGAAGAGATCACTGGAACTCTGCTAACTCAAAGTCTTGCTGCAATGCCAATTTAATTAACATGCTTAACTGCTTGGAGATGTCTAAGATTATTCACTGGATTGGCAGCCCTTCCTCATTGCTAATTGCGTTACTTTGCAGTGAAAGGAGATGAATGAGTACAGTAGCCCCATCTTTTCCTGCTAAAGGAGGAGAAGCACAGCAAAGTAATTTGACTTTGACATACTGTCTTGCTTTCACAGGTTTCGTTTATATAAATAAGCATGTGTGAGCTACTGAGAGCTAACAAGCTGGATGGCAGCATAACAAAGTCCTCCAGTGGCTGCTCACAGCGCAGTGAGTTGGCAACACTCGGTGCAGCCATCCGGCACAGAAATGCTCAGCTTACCTTTCACAGCACTACACATTCACTCAGCATCACGCATGCTCCATGCCTGGAAGCAGTATTTTGTGTGTAAACAGTTTCTGGAGACTCCTATTAAACAGAAAGCCCCCCCCCGAATGAATTACTGCCTTGCACGCTCTTGTTTGACCATCTCGGACAACAGAAGGGGACAGCAGTCGGATGGCAATATTGCTGGTATGGACAGAGCCTGAGGTTAAAGCACAGTACATGAAGGATGACAACATTATTCCTAAAGAGCCTGGTACTCCCAGATTAGCTCATCCCCTGCTTATATTGAGGCTGGAGCAGCCAGAAGGGAGATTATCAGTAGCATAAGAAGGCACTGAATGTTTTGGGTCCTTCGGGTCCTGCAAGCTTTGAAGGAAGGCCTCCAGCTATGCCAAGGGACAAGCTTGCAGTTTCTTTGACTGTGGAAAGGGTGAGTTTGGACTGCAGGGCTGCCTTAAGGCTCTTCTGTAAGTACAGTCTAAATATAAACTTGCACCCATGGAGTCATTGGAACTTCCAATGCTGACTTCAACCTTAACATTTAATCTTGCAATGACATTTAAAGCCAACAGTGATTGCCAGTGTCTCCTAGAGATGCACACACGTCTAAAGGCATCCAATTCCTTGAATCTAATTGCAGTGGAAAGCAGCTTCAATACTTATGCATACAGAGAAGGAGAGATAAGCAGCAGCCAAGAAGCTGCTGACCCCTTTCTACATCTCACCAACACCCATTCTGTATGCAGGAGGAGATCTACTCTGTGCCCCAGCTGTCTGGTAATTACATACTGGGACACACTTTCCACTGCACAAGTTGCCCGGTGCCCAGGGAAGTCCATACTTATATTTAACTAACTGAAACCCAGAACAACTCTGGAAGAGTTTTAATCACATCCATCCCCAACAGGTTCAGAATTTTTATTTAAAATACCAGTACAGAAAAGCTTGTTTTTTTTTTTTTCAATTAGCATTTCAGCATGAAGTTAACAACACTTATTAGAATGATATCCACAGGACATATACTGCAAACCCCAGAACTCTCACACAGCATCACTGTCCTTTTAATTGAGGCTATGAGATCATAGGCACAGTTCAGAGACAACAGGAGCATGGCTCTAAGTGAGAACTGACTTGATATTTACAATCTGTATTACCATTATAGTATTGTTTTATGACAAAAAAAAAAAAAAAAAAAAAAACAACCCAAAGCTGAAAGCATTGAAGGAAGTAGTCTGTATTTTAGTGCTCTGTTAGTCAGCATATAAATCATATTCAAAAAAACTCAGTTCCAGAAAAGCTCACGTTTTCTTTTTTTAATTTCCCATAGGAATTGGCTTATCAAATTGCTCAGTGGTTTACTCTTAAGTCTGAATAAGAAATTATTCTCTTTAGTTATTCATCCTATTGAATGATAATAATACCTAATATTTCTTATTCTTTTCAAAGTGTAAAGCTCATTACAATTAGCAGAGGAACATCACCACAAAAACAAAACAAGCTATCCTGATGTTCCAGATCAGGGAAACAGCCACTCAGAGGCACTGATTCTATGTTACTTCCCATGGGGCTTTCACAGTTTGCATAGACAAGGAGACAAACCCCCCAACCCCCACCAACTACATCCATACAGCACCGAAGCTGTAGCATTGTGGCTGCCTACAGGAGAACAGAAATTGCCTCTGGGGAGAGTACAGAAAGCCATGTGTTCACAACACATCACAATTAACCCTGAATGCTTTCTTCTGCCAAAGTAACAGCCACAGTACTTTTTTTTTTTTTCCTTTAAGTTTGTAGGTTCCACTATTAAAGATTAATGCTCAGACTACCACTGAATTAAGTCAGTCCTGCTCCCTTGCCACCCATTGCTCACTTCTGACAATGCATTTCCAACATGCTAATTCCTGTATTTGTGCTAATGCTACAGAATGAACTGTCATAATGATCTAGATTGGGGAATGGATGCGGAATAAAACAAGCCCATTTTCTCTTAAAACAACAACAGTTTCAATGCTACTGCACAAAAATACATCACTGTTGAGTACACAGAAGTGATTTCTAATTAAGCATCAATACAATAATGTAGATGTGTGCAAGTTGATATTGCCTTGAAAGCTTTGACCAGGTAAGCAATGGCCCATTACAGGCTTTTGTCCTTGAAGGTGCCGTGGTTAGATTACACCTTTGCTTCATACAGGACATATACAGTACAAACAGTAAATAGACTGATCAAGAGACACAACCAAAAACTATCCAAAAGATCTCACCCTTAAGCTTCATTCTATTTTCTGATTCATCCATGAACGCCATTCTCACCCAGTGACTCACTCATGCTAGCAGTACAAGATCACTACTAAGAACTCAGATTACCTGTAGTGTCACCTACCCAGTGCCAGGGAAACATCATGAACTTGTACACAGTAGTACTCATTATTTGCTCACTATTTCTGCTAGAAATCCTTAACCTTAGAACACTTTCCCTTACTAACTGCAGTATTGTTCTGGAATAGAAAAGCTCACATTTCAAAAACTTGCATTCAAATGAGGTATGGGTAGTGGGCAAAACTACTCAGAAATGCATTTGGAAGTTGCAAGCAGTGACCTCTCTCTCCATCTCATGATGGCCTGGGCATAATGTGCAAATAGAGTTAAACATTTTCTACGAAGAGATGGAAAAATGATAGAAATAAAAAGGACTTGAAGCAATCCCAGTTAAGTGCAGCTTCTTTTAAAGCACAGTCAACAGAATCTCCCATCAATTTCAGACCTACTAATGGATGCTGCTAAGTATTTCATGACCGGATACTTAAAGAATAAATATCCACAAAAATAGTGGTCTGTGTTTAAAAGGCTTACATACTCTGAGCAGACAAAATATTAAGTGGTGACTAACTTGTGTGATTAGTGTCACATACCACCCAATCATTGGGATATTCATTCTTCTGGCCTCATCTGAATAAATCAAAGATATTTCTGTACTGCCATCTGCTTTGCTTCTTATTTTGCTGCTGCTGTTCAAGCATTGCACCAAGATAGAAGGGATACTCCAGGTATAGCACAGATGTCTTGATGCAGTTTCAGAAGTACATTAGAAAAATATCCTGTGTTATCAAACAACACCCAGTGAACCCTACACCACACCTGCTTTCTACCCAGAACTATACGCATTACTGAACGCAAAAATGTCTGTTCCAGCTTTGAGTTTTTCTCCTTTTCTTTTGTATAGAGTTAGTGTTCAATTTCAGAGAATATACTAGGGCAATGTAAGGCATGGCATTTGTGAACTCTGGCTTCTCTTTTATTACACTTGGAGAGACTGGGAAACCCTCTTCAGAAATCCTTTGTTTGCTGGGGCAGGGCTTCACAGCAAATAGGAGAAAAAAAGGCAGGGAAACAAAAGAGATCTTGGTAGAGGCTAAGATTGCAAGTCACAGTCAGTTCTCAGCTCAAAAGTTCTGAAGTTCCTTCCATTTACTGTCATAACGTAGCACAAGAAGATCTCCCTGGGAAGCTCTGGGGTTTTATTACACCTGTCTACCACTACAGCACATGCAAAACCCAGCAGAGAACAGTGCTCTCATCATCCCACTGTGGAGTGGGATA
This sequence comes from Centrocercus urophasianus, assembly GCF_019232065.1. Lineage (NCBI taxonomy): Eukaryota > Metazoa > Chordata > Aves > Galliformes > Phasianidae > Centrocercus > Centrocercus urophasianus. The sequence continues at coordinate 10,344,309 of NW_024884822.1, forward strand.
TGCAAAGACTTTGCCTAAGTGATAATACTGGGACATGAAAGAAGTGCTTCCAGGAGTTCCAAAAAAGCATTTATGCAAAGCAGAAATAGAGAAACCCTCTGACAGCTGATGCTGCAGTGACAAGGAACAGATTATAGCTGCAGATAAAACCCCCTTGCCAATTGCTGCTGACAGCAATCAGGGCCAAGTTCAAATAGCCAGGAGGACTCCCACAATGAACAATGCCATACCACAGAACTCAGAGAAGGGAAGATTTTCCCCCTACTACCCTGCTTAAGTGACAGGGGAAAAAAAGTCAGTGTCCAAATTGAGGAATATTTAGGCAGTAAATAAATAAAGCATCAGCTTGTCACATTTGCATGTCCAATGGGTTGTCACAAGTCTCCCCAGCAACCATTCTGAGCATTCACTCTCTGTGAACAGTCATCACTTCAGGAAGAATCCAGCCTCACCTACTGACCACCCCACAGGTCGAGCACCTGATATAGCCCAGGAACATTCCTCAGTTTCTCTACAGTAACTCAAAGGAACAGACCTGCAGAATCCACTCTACTTCAGCAACACTGTTAGTGAAAGCACCTCTCTTCATGTCATTTTTCTGCAGAGACCTTTTAAGTTGTCGATTCATCGCCATCTGTCAAAGAAGCCACTCTGTGGCATCACCCAGAAAAGCAACTCAGCATCACAGAAGTCTCAGTGGAAGGAGCCCACTCACCCAGAGCTCTGAGAAGCAAGATTTACTCCAAGTTAGATACACCTCCTCCACCTCCTCATTTCCAAGCTGGACTCTGCTAATGAAACAGTTACTCAGCTGGGCCTCCAATGAGGATTTTTTTTCAGTTTGTGTCAGCATGAGGACTTATTTGGAGGCAAATTTCATGGTGAATAGAGAAGTAAGAATAGTCACTGATTCCATGGTAAAAATGCATTTTGCTGATATTTCTTATTTTAACTAACATACTGGAATAAAGTAGTGGCTGCTCTAAGCTGTATCTACCAGCTAAGTAGTGGGTATGACAAATTGTTCCTAATCAAAACCACATGGTGACATTATCAAGGCATCAAGCTGGTGCTTAGCAAGCCCTACTAACAAGAATCAGCACCGCTGTAACACAGAACCATGGTTTCAAGATTGCTCAGCTTGCTCCTTAATTCAACATGCACTCACAGGGTCCCACAGGAAGCTTCACTCATACAATACTGCAATATGACAACATCAAAACCTTAAGTGCAATCATGACCCAGAAAGAGATGGTTTACACACACCTGAGGGAACTGTGGGTTGGACACAAAGCCCCCCCATGACGAACAAATGAGAAAAAACAGGCTTGTACTCCACAGATGCAAATCAGCACTGAAGCAGGTTTTCACAGTCACAAACAGCATTAAAAACTTAGTTGTAGTTTTGAAAATTTTCCACCAGAATGACAAAAAACAGGCTTGGAACCAAAGAACAAAGCTCTTACCATCAAGCTCTAATAAAGAACAAAGACTATCTATTTCATCTAAAGCACTGTATAGAAAGGGATTTCAGCAGCTATTAACTGACTGGTAACATTATAGTTTGAGAGACACATTATAGTGCTCTACAATTATTGCCAACTCATACTAAATTATTGGCTTCTAAAACAGAGATATAAACAGCACTTAAGAGACAAAGGCCCGTCAGCATCAAGCTAATCCTAGGCCAATAACCTCCCTGCCTATGGTACAGTCCACTGGAACCCATGTCCACTCCCCAGCAGCAGCCTTTCCAGATCACTACACCATTCAGTCAGCAGTACAAGGAATCGAGGTCTCAGGTGGGTGGGCTGACAGCTGTGGTTTGACAATGCATCATTCAAAGGTGATTTTCAACTATTCCTGAGGAATATTTACATTCACACACCATCACCAATTGCATTATCACAGCTCAGTTGAAGAACAAAAAGTCCTACAGGGATAGGAATGGGCAGCTGAGCTGGGAGCACTACTGCCAGTGTGCCATGAAGTCATAGCTATCTTTTAAGCAAGAAGCTAGCAGAGCACAGTACTAGGTCCTCTTGAGCTATTAACTGGACAGCCTGAAAGCTTTCTACAGGGAAACCCAGAGCCTGAAGGAGAACCAGCCTTTACCCCACCTCTTCTCAGGGACCTGCAGAGGAGTCAGAACAAACCACTTTGTTTTGTACCAGGCACTACAGCTTGCCTGGTAGCTAGCAAGATTTCAGCCAACAGGAATTCTAGGTTGGTCTGATAAAAGACAACAAAGGAGTTAGTTTTTTGCAACAGTGCCATAGAACCACAGGATAGCTCATGTCTTATCACTGCAGGAGGCTAAGCAAAATGGAATAAAACAGCCAGAGCAGATGACAAACAAAACAGCAAAACCAAATCACTGAGAGCGCTCCCATGCCACTCTGAGGTCAAAGCAGAAGCCAAATCATCGCACACTTGGTACCTCCCCACCTCATTGGAGAGCCCAGCTGCTCACTCCCCTTTGCACAGCCTGCAGAGGGGCCTCAAAAACACTAAGGTTCACTTCTTAGCTGAGAACCAGTGAGTAGGGGCTTGTTTAAGCTTGCCATCACACCAGGACAATATTGTTCATCAGTAGAACCCTTAGATTTAGTAATAATTGAGTCTTACCTTGCAGCTTTCAGCAGAGTTGACTTTACACCACGCAGGGTCAAGACAAGCTGGAGCAGGACTCAGCATCTAGCAAAGCTCAGGCAAGTACTACCCTGCTCAACCTCTCTTGGAAGCTTTAAAAGCTTCCCCAGAACCTCCCACACCACCAATCAACTTCCCACCACCTGTGCTGGGCTGCTGGAGGAGGGATGCTGAGCTTAACCCTTTGACACAGACCCAATGCATGTCCAGGGCAGTGCTTTGCTCTGCCACCTCAGGACAGGTCTTGGTCTTTTTGGTGGCCCAGGGGGCAAAGTCATCTTCAGCCCAGGAAGCTGCTGGAAGAAAATGTAATACATGCAGAAAACACAATGCTCCTTTTTTTTTTCCTCTTTTTTTTTCTTGGCACCAGAGCCCTAATAACCACAGTATCTCAGCTCTGTGAACATCTCTTCAGTGCACAGCTCGGCCCTCAGTGCGCAGCGAGGCAGTGGCTGTTAATCACAGCTTCCCTCCTCCCTGCCCAGGAGGGAAGGTTAAATGCCAGCAAGACCTTATCTCACACCAAGCAGCCATTTTGGGTCTCCGTGAGGGGTGTTAGCAACGTAGTGATGGATAAGGGAGTGTTTCTCCTTGGCAAGGCTCTCCATCATGTTAAATGAAGGCTTGACGGGCTTTGCAGCATGCAGCCTGCTCTGCAAAATGCTCTCAGCAATGAGGGAGCAGCAGCTCCAGTTCCAGGGTCATGGTTCCGTGTTGGCAATAGCTAAAACAACAGCACAAGGGCTTAGAGACAGGTGCAAGGTGGGTAGGATCCTTATCAGTGAGACAAATACGTTCAGTGGTTGGGAAGGCTGTATTTTTGCTGAGTTTCTGAATTCTTTCAAGAGTTTAGAGTGGGCAAGACAATGCTGGTGAGCTGTGCAATTCAGATATTCTTTTTAATATTCATGACACAAAGCTGTTGAACTAGGAAGTTGATTATTATTCTGTGGGAACAGAGACAGTTTGGACAGCTAGATTGGTACCGTTAGAAAGAAAACAAAAACACAGCAAAACAGAAACCCCACCGCTAAGAAACAAAGACAAGCTTTTGCTAGGTCAGCTCCTGTGCTTTACTTGGGGAAAACAGAAACCTCTGTTCATTTAGTTTTCATTCCTTGGTTCTTGAGAAGGCATTTGGGAGGAAATTATGGACACTTCTACTTCGAGGAAGTTTCATTATCAAATTGCTCAACTCATACAGGAAATTTTGCACATACAGTCCCTCAGGATCTCCTTTTGTTTCTTGTGTGCTGAGGGAGAGTTCAGCAATCAGCTCATCTGCATTGTGGTGAGATGATCAAACAAAATTGTTTCTCATACCTTAGGTCAGGTGGAGATTCCAAGCTTGGAAGGACTATTTTGGTTCATTGAACTTTGATCATAACTATATACTGAAGATGATGGATTTACATCCAAGATCTGCTTAAACTCAGACAAATTCATCCATTTTGGAGATGTTAAGGAAAGTCTGGGCCTCCAGCTGATGTCTGCTCCCACTGAGTATTGCTGTTTTAGGAATCGACGCAACAGAAAGGTAAGAGAACTGCATTTGTCATCCACTCTCTTTCAGTGCTAAGGCTCCTTGCAAAAAGTGTCATCAGATTTCACATCTGAGGGTGGTTTTTTTTTCCCACGGTTATGAAATTAATCAATTTTTCATTGCTACACAGGGGTCAATGTGGAAAAGTGTCAGGAAAGTGTCTAGCAAGACATGTCTCTGAATTCTCCGGAGCATTTGAAATGCTGTACTTACGCGGACTAACACAGCAGTGCTATGTGTTATATGTGAGAACATTCCTGTTATCCTGGGAATGGAGAGATGCTAACAACTGACCTCAGAGGGTAAAGAGCAGATGGGCACGTGAATGAATAGCTCACAGACCCTCAGCAGTGAAAGTCTGCTCTTCCCTCTTCCTCCTGCTGGTCTTTGAAATCAGCTCACTTTCTCTACTGATGCAGTCTGATATATCTCAGCTGAGTTTTATTAGGTATTGTGAGATGGCAGTATTTCAAGAATGGTGACCTAATTGCATGGGAATGGAGGCTACAGTGTTCTTACCAACCTCTTGCACAGCCTAACCTGACACAGTCATCGTTGCTTGTGGCATTAGAACAAAATTCTCAAAATATTTTTAGCAGAGCATTTCAAAATGTCCAGTGCTACTGTAAAAACATTTTACACAGGTCCTTTCTTTTATATGCCCAACAGGTTTAAGGAAAGGGAGAGAGAACAGCATCTGCCAGCTCCCTCTGGAACCACATTGCACTGGGACACTCCTGAAAGAATCAGAACAACATATATTCCTCCCTTTGCTCATTTATCTTCTTTAGTTACTGCTTACATAGAAATTCAGAGGTTGCTTGAGTGCAGCATTTCTTGCAGGGGGCTGCCAGTGCAGTAATGAAGTGGATGTCCTGTTCAGCCAGCCTTCAGTTATTGTCCTCTCTGTCCCCAGTCATCGCAGCTGGTCAGTCTCACAGGAATTGTTTCTCCAGCACATCTGCTGGTTTTGTTTCTTTTTGACCTGGAGCCCAGTTGCACAATCACCAGAGTCAGGTTTACACAGCACTGTTTTGGATTAGCAGATTTTCTGCCAAAATAATAATAATAATAATAATAATAATTAAAAAAAAAACAAAACCCAACAGGTGGCTGTAAAAGGCAGAAGGACAGGTGGACTCTAGCACAGCAGCTGAGCAGTTTGGTAGGATTTGCCAGCTGCTGTGCGGCAGCCCAGTGGGACCAGCAGCACCTGCACACCCAGCTGGCTGCACCAGCAACTGCAGAGGGAAGCAGAATGCACAAGGTGCAGTGAGGAACTGAAATGATAGACAGGGAAAGAGAAAGGAATGTGGCTAGACAGGAGAACTGTGATGCTCCTGTGTTCCCAACCAGGCCATTGTGGTTTGTGGTGTGTGTGCTCCAGAGTGGCCATATATATTCAGCACAGAACTGAGCCTCAGCTGTGAGACTCCTTGTAGGGTTTTGGACCTGGGTATGTAGGATGTAGGCTAATGTGGACACCCAGCTCTTACGTGGCTCAGAGAATCCAGAGCAAGCTGGACAAAATAATGAAACCATGCAGATGTAACTTTAATATCAGGGCAGGAGTATGTGATTTAGAGCAGGCAGGAGAAAAGCATGCAAAAAGCTACGCAGTAGACAGAGCAATGAGTAAAGTTTCTGACTGAACCTCAGAGGGCAGAAGCTGCAATAACAGTGAGCTCTCCCAATTGGCCATGCTTCCCTAGCTCTCTGCAGAAAGGCAGTGATGTGTTGAGCTACTTACACAGATGTCATTCCACCTAATTTTCCTTTCTTTGCACATTTCTACTTTTCAAGCATAACTTGCACATCATAGAAGCTGAATGTATGCTCAGTTTCACTCCCAGCCACAGCCTGAAAAAAAATTGACGTTACATCAGAATTAATCTGGAGTACCACAGTGAAGAGTGGCTTGCAATTTTCAGGCCTAATCAAAGTATGTTTTTTCTTAAGAACTTTATTTTTAGTTATTTTGCAAACCTCGAAGCAATCACCGCTTATTCTCAGTGTTAGAGAGTGTTAAAATTGTTCTGGTAAAATAAGAAATCTACTCAAAATTCTACTGTGCCTTGAAATGATAAAAGCTCTGTTAAATACTGGAAAAGTTTGTTTCTTTTCCCACAGCTTCTCAATTTTATGCACTTCCCATTTCAGGAGGCCCCATGGGCAAGAGTTATGAAGTCACCACTTCTCAAGGTGCCTTCAGCTCATCTGAAATGGAAATCCTATGGGAAGGGCTGTGCCTGAAGTATGCCCAACTAGGAACACTGACGGTTGCACTAGATGATCTTAGAGGTCTTTTCCAACCTTAATGATTCTATGATTCCATTTCAGCTGAACAATGAGACTACTTAAAAGTGCTTATCCAAATTGAATCTGGAAAATTGTAGGTAGTCTTAACATGTTCTTGAAGCCTTCCATTACAATGACATAAACATGACACAGTGCATACTGTTGCCATCTTCCTGTTTGACTGATGATTAAAAGAAGCATCAAAGCTGCGTGACAGTTTTTGAACGTTGATTTTTGTAGGAACTTTTAGGGAAAACTCAATGTTTATGGAGAAAAATGCACTGAAAGTGGCTGTGCATTGTGACATTCTCTGAAATAATATAGCAATCCATTTTTCCTCCAACGATCAACAACAGCCAGAGTGAATGCAATATGTGCAGAGCAGTATTGTGAAGGTGCAAAATTGTTATTTTAGGTGGTCTCATAGCAGCTAATTCCTGTCTTGCTGCAATCAGCAGCTCTGTTGAACTTGATTGCCTCAAAAATTAGATTTAAGCCAATATCTGTGAGAAAGTGTGCTCTGTGTCTCAGCTGGAAGAAAGTGGCAAATGGTGGGAGGACATGGAGCAGGGGTATTGCTTTGAGAGAATCAATAGCTCGTTGAGGACGTCTGTGGGCTCTGAGATGATGCAGTGGCACAGGATGAGCAACTGCTGGATGTCACTGGGACCCTGGAGGGCTGCTGGTTTGTCCCAGGTGCCTGCCAGCCCAAGTCAGCCTTCTGGGCTGGGTCTGCATGTATGGATGAGGGAGGGCAGAAGTGAGGATGGCTCAGTCCCTGCTGCTTTCTTGTTTCTTGTTTTGTTTTTGTTATTCATTCATGTCATTGCCATGTTCTTTTGTCCTCCACGCTAATTTGTTATTCTATTATCTGTGGAGTTGGCTTTACAACACAATTAAGGAAGATAAATCAACTTTTCCAACTTGCCTGGGTTGTATTTGTTATGCTAACTGTCTTTTGAGAACTTTTATTTAATTAATATGGAACACTAGGATGCCATTTTAGGAGGTGCTCTGCCTCAGATCCACTGAACTGTTTACTGATCTCCCACTTGCCTGCATTTGTGGTACATTTTGATACTTCACATTTTACATTTGTGTCACTACCAAAATAATGATGAAATGAAGAAAGGAGGAAAAAGCCTCAGATTCTCTTTTCTTCTTTTTCTTTTTTTCCCCCCAAATAATTGATATTTTCAAGATGGCATCCCTTTTATTTTTAACAGAAGAGAGGAAATTTCCTAGGTACAAATAACAATAGAATGATCCTTGAATGTTTCTTTGTGCTCAGGACTAATTTGCTCTGTTTATAGCATTACTATTCTTTACTGGGACATTGCTATCTTTCTTTTTATTTTCAGATATGTTCTACGTTCTTTCTATAAAAATGACAGATTGAACTGATTGTTGCTGCACCCAATAAGTGCCATTCCCATAATCAGGGTATTATTTGTGCTGGAAGACTTGTAGGAAATCACTGAAAACCATACTGAAATCAGTGAAAAGTCATGCTGAAATATGTGAGACTATAAAACCAAGATCCTTGACTAATCCATGAGAATGCACAGACCAAGATTTTCTTTCTTCTTTCTCATAGCCAATACAGGGATAACATTGCAGTACATTAAGAAATGTCCACTTTTGGGTGAGGGAATGATAGTCCTCCATTTGACAGCACCTCTGGGATTGGTGCCTAATTGTTGGTCCTCCTGTTTCTGGGACAGCTCAGGCTTCCCCACACTCATCCTCTGTAGCGTTGCATGCAGAGACCCAGAGCAAAATCTCATCCTGAGTGGAGATGTGAGCAGAGACCGGCACAGCGGCAGGTGATGGGTTCTGACCACTGCCGGGCCACTGTGACCTGAAAGACTCTTCACTCCTTTATTAATCACCCCTGCATCTTTAATAGGCATCCTCAAAGCAGTTTTCATGGGAAGTCAGGGCATCGAGCCAACACTATTAAGAATGTAAATACAGTAGTGTTTCTTTTCCACTGCTTTCTAATTGCCTTTGCCCTCTGAGAAGACAGCTGATGCGAAGAGGGACCCGTTACTATGAAACCAGCTGGGTCTAAATTTAGGCTAATAAACCTTTTCAGAGACCCCATTTCATAACACAATGATGCAAAAAGAAGAGTTCATCCAAGAGTTAGGAGCTTAGCTAATATTTGCCCTTCCTGGAAACGATCATACTGGGTTACATTCTGTTCCCATATAGGTATTAATTAAGAGTAACAGCTTTGGGGGGGAAAATCTACATATTTACTGGTGTAAATCCATATTGGGGGAAAATCCTGATCCCTAGTGAGAATATTCAGTAGTTAAATGTACAGCTGTGGAAACCAAGAGAGCTCTTATAGGAGCTCCACAGAAATGGATTTCTTCCTTCTGCCCTGCTGGAGTGGGATACACATGTCCTCAGCTCCTATTGCCAAAGGTTGTCTGCTTATTTACTGTATAACAAAACCAACTGAGAAGATATGTGCTTTGAACACCAATAAATAAAGACCTTGAATCTGCAAAACTTTATATAATAAACCAGTAATCTCCAAAAAGAGAAAGTTCCCTGAGCTCAAGTGACATTTATACGCCTCTCTCTGCTCCACCAAGCTCACAGTGTAGGTAATTAAATATCCACCTTGAGGGGAAGGAAAGTTTCCAATAAACAACTTCAGGGTCATTTCTTTCTCCATAGTCTAAGCATTTAAATAAATAAATATTTAAGTAAACCTCTGCTGCAATATACAGTTACCAGCTATAAAAATAAATAAACACGCAGGGGCATGGAGGAGCTCTGCTCTCTGACTTTCTGTCAGTCCGCACTGGTACTTGCTCCTTCACCTTCAGACCTTCTTTTCCTCTTTGACTTCCTGCTTGATCTTCTCTGCAAACTGCATTTGACATTTTGCATGAAGGATGTATTATGAAAAATACATTTCGTTGTATTAAAATATTCTAGAAAGCCCGTTTCAGTTCTTTTTGAATTCATAGGTACTTGCGGCAGTACACTGAGTAAAGGTTCCCTCTAGGTAGGTATGAAGACCCTTAAAATTCATGAGCTTTTTTCTGAGGCAGGACTCAGATGCACATCCATCATTATTTCAATATTTTATTGCTTCCCTCCCTATGCTTTTTTGTTTCATTTTTACTTTTGAGTTGTTGTTTGCTCTTGAAATCTCTGAATCGTCAACCCAATACTGCTAAATGAGCTGTTCACCCAAATCAAAATTGTTGGCCATCTGGAATCCTGTTTTTATATTAAAACAAAAAATGCACATGTTGGGTACAGGAATAACAACCCTGATTCCCCAGCCTGGACTACAGTGAGGCAGAAAAAGGCACACTGATGTGTATCAAAGGTGACTTAGAAAGGTTGCTGTCTGCATTAGTGATGAGGCTGTGATGACCACTTCCTCTGAGCTGCCTTCCCATCTCCAGTTAGCAGATGCCTTTCTGTATGAATGCAGCAGCCACTGAAGGAATTTTGTATTCTGAAGGAATGTTCAAGCATTGGAACAGGCTGCTGAGTGTTGGAGTCATCATCCCCCAGAGATGTTCAAGGAATGTGGAGGGGTGGTACTTGACTTGGTTAGTGCGCATGGTGGGGGTGGGTTGACAGTTGGACCAGATGATCTTAGAGATCTTTTCCAACCTGAGTGATTCTACACTTGTACGATTCGATGATTCTTCACCCCTTGCCAGTAACTCTACTCCTCACCAAGCAGAGGCACTGAGTCCTCAAGACAATAAGTTTTTAGCCTACACTCACTGCTACTAGCATGGAAATTACATAAATCAGTTCTCACGCAAGCAAATCCTTTGCTGCATCCTCTGCTTCTGAAGATTTTCATAATAAACATTCTCCCAAGGCCACCCTGAATTTGCTAAAGCAAAACCTTTCATTAGAGAGCTGAGCTGAAGGTCTGAGATGATAATAATAATTGGACACTATTTACAGCAAAAGGATGAGGACTGCTATAGTCTTGTTGTCTCTGGTATGTTCTTCATTGCTTACTACCAGAATACAGAATACAGATAGGGGAAAAAACGACATTTTCCTGTAAGAGTTTATTTTGTGCTGCAGTGCAACCAATATATGCATTTTCCTAGTTAAAAGGGATTCTCTTTTTTTTTTCCCTTTAATACTCAGAAATGAAAGGGAACTGCATTAGAAATGATCTGTAATTACAAGATAATACAACAACCTCATTTTCTTCTAGTCTGAAGTTAAGGAGTCCGTCCCATCATTTATTTTTGGCCACATATAAAGCTACCAGAAATAAAAAAAAGTGAAGCTCAAAGAACCCCAGTACTCGATGGCGAAGTTACAGCCCCAAAAGATGCTTGTTTCTCTGCGTAAGTCAACATTATATTTACATGTGTTCTTAAATTCTTCTTGTATTAATATTTATTATGGTTGCTTCCTTCAGCACTTCCTAATGAGTCAAGAAGGCACTTGTGTTAGCACTGGAAAAGGCTATCCATTGCACCAATTATGTTGTTTTCAATAAACAGTTTCAACCCAGCTCTGGAAAGCTACAGACAACAGCAAGGAGATCCTCATGCATAGAACAAGTGCAGAAATGGCTTCATGGATTTCTCCTTACAGATGTGAAATGTCTCTCTCTGTGTGCTGCCTGGTGTGACTGCACTTGGAAACACAGCTCTGCATGTCCAGAGAGTCCCTGGAGCCACACTTAATACATGTCAGAAGCAGTTTCTTGTTTATCTGAATGTCTGTATCTGTAAAAAGGTTGCTGTCTTATTCAGGTACACCAATCTGAGTGTTTTGCTTCCTACTCTTGTTCCCTATTTATTTTTCAGGTAACAAGGTGTGTATGACCTCGGTGCAAAAATTCTTGCTTTAACAGAGTCTTCTGAGACAGCTGCTGAAACAGAGCTGAAATATTCGGATTGTATTTCTGGAGCTCTCTTCTTGTTGCTGTAATTTTCTGTACGTCTCCTTCTCCTGCACACATCCCGACCCCCGCCTCAATCTCTCACAGTCTGTGCAATGCACTCCAGCTGAGTGCCCTCTTGGCCTATTCTCCTGCCATACATCACTTGTCTGGAACAAAACTCAGTTTCCAGCACAAAAGTAATAGAAAAGGGAGGCAGGAGTGAGAGACAAAGACTCTGAATGCTGCTATGAATCTTCCACCTCGTGCCTGCCCATAGCTCAAGCTGTAGCATGTCCTCCTGACTGGTCTGGCATTGGAGTAAGAAACTATACAGTAGTTTATCTCCTTCTGTTCATTCAATTGCAGGGTCTATTATTTCATGTTTTGATCATGTGAAAGGATGCTTGCTGCTGAACTGCTGCTTCCCCTGCCACCAGGCTGCACAGGCAAAGAGAAATCAAGACTATGGAGTGGGTAAAGAGCAGCTTTGACCTGTATGTCCATCACTGTGGCAAGCCACTGCTTAGGGAAAAGGGATGTATGCACCAGAGGAAGAAGACTGTCAGCTGCTCACTTCCAGGCAAGAATGGGAAAATGATTCAGAGCCATACTTTGCCTGTTGGATGGAGGGATGTGCAGAGTAGTCTGATCCTGAGGGAGTAGTGGTACCACCTGGCTCTGCTGCAGCACCCTAAGCCCACTTTTCTGAGGAAAAAGAACCTCTTTATTCTACCTTGCAAAATTTCACAGATAATTAAGTTAATTCTCCATTTTCCCTTGTATACTGCCAGAAGTGAAGAAGGTGACCTTGCCTCCAGTAGGAACCTTTGGAGTGACATCCCCCGTCCTGTTGCACAGAATAAAGGGCAATGTGCAACGTTAAGCTTACCTTCAGTCTCTACATTTCCATTATTTCTCCAGAAGAGACAAATTTTGTTCCAAAGAAAAAACTTCCAGTGGCAGTCAGCGCAAAGGACACTTGACTAAGTGTCAAGCACACTGCACAGAAAGGCTTAAGAATGCATTAATAAAAAACTGCAGTGAGACATTTATACATTTTAGTGAAAAAAAATCTACCTGCACAGTGAGTTATGGACGGGTCTATGGCTTTGTCTAATGCAAAGTCAGCTGCGGCTGTAGCCCGTCTGATGCTATGGAGTTCTAGGAACCAATTTATGGCTGGGCAGGACAGACAGAAGAATTGCAGCATCATTCCTTCCGTTCAGTTATTAAATAGTTCAGTTCAGTTATTAAATAATGAAGAATGAATGTCAATGGCCAAGGAGTGAAAATATTCAATTTGTGATTCTTTTGCATCTGGGGACAGTCGACAGTTTCCTTTAACTCCTGTTTGTGGGAGCGAGGAGGAAATCTGTGGCCTGATAGAGAAAGAAAACTGTTTCAAAACACTGCCTTGTTGAGCTGTGCACCAGAGACATGGAGCATTTCCCTAAGTTCATTCACTTTCACACTGCTTGTGACTACTCTTACTGCAAGGTGACAGTGCCACTGCAGATTTTCTTTGTTTGATGTCCAAACAGATCTCCATCCATGAGTGGCACATTTCTGCTGTTAAACATGTCAAGCAGTGCCTTTGGACAAGCAGTCTCAGCTGAGGCTGAACGTGTGCTAGTTGTCTAGCATGACTTAGTGACCAAGGTGAGTAACAGAGGTAGGTGCGATATCTGTTCACATGGTTGTATGAGCAGCTCAAGTATAGGTGCAGGTTGTGACTTAGCTGTGTCAGGAAGGCAGGAACAATGCAGTCCTTACACCCTATCAAATGTGCTAACTTTTTGTTTTTGCATGTAGCAGGCAGTAACAGTGGTAGGAATACATCAGACATTAAAGACAAATGTCACTGAACTTGTATCTAACAGTATAGAGTGCACTAGTATTGGGATGGGGCATTGGGTCTCACTATTCTGAAAGGGGAAATTCTAGACGGGAGGCAGCATTCATCACTTCTTTGTCTGCATATACCTGCCCTTTAGTACAGTTCCCCATGCAATAGGGGTCTGAGAAACTGCTACACCTCTGTAGTGAATGCATTTTCTTTTCCCATCTACTACAATGATTTGTGAAAAACGAAAATCTCTAATCTGCTGCCACTGTGTGAATACAATCCTGCTCCGGGCATTAGCTCTGTCTTGTCAAGGACCACAACGTGCTGTTAAAACAAAAAGATGCCTCCAGCTTTGGGACAAAGGAGCAATGAGAGCTGAACGTCACCCATTTGTGTCATGTGTGCTCTAAGGGAGATGGATGTAACTGAAATGTCACCCTCTGATGTGTGCTGATATGGGAGAGGATACAGTCATGAGAAAGTTTTGCTTTAAAACCTCCTCTGTTTAAATTCAAGCCTTGTTTAGTTTTGTTTTGTTTTTCTTTTTTCTCTCTCTCTTTTTTTTTTTTTTTAAGCACAAGCAGCTCTGCAGCAGCTAAGAAAAAATTTTGAACCTGCCCCTTATTATTTATAGTGAGTCTCCTATGCATCTCTTTGTGTGCAACAGGGGTGTGTGGTTGTGAGGACACTTAAGTGCCATACCTTCATGATTAATGACCCTTTCCCCTCCAGTTCTGCCAGAGCCAACAGCTCAGGAAAGTTAAGTTCAGATGCATAAAACCAGAATTCCCAACTGTGGTGGTATTTAAGGGTTTCCCAAAGCCCCAGCTCTCAAACTCCAGTGGAGCAATAAGATTTTCATTGCCTTTCTTTCATGAATTTCCAGCACTATGACTTTAGAGATCCACAGGGAAGTAAGAGTTGTCCCTGGGAATTAATATAAAGGAAGTTCAGATGTGTTTTTCCCTTCTGAGGATTCTCCATCTGCAAAGCCAATTCCAGGGCCCTGATGCACTTAGTTTCATGATTTGGGAATATTTGGGCAGGAAGAGGTGGAATGATACCTGCACTGAGAAGGTGCAAAATAACGGAGTTTCCTCCAGTGGCATTCCTTGTTTTCCTCTGAAGGAGCTTTGTTGGTGTTGCAGCTGCTGGGTGGCAGATGTGGATTTACTGGGGCAAAGCTCCCCCTTCCCCTCTGTCTGTGCAAGCTGGGGCTGTGTGGCTGCACAGATTTCCCATTAAATACATGGCAGCGGATGCGTTATGGGTGATGCCCATTTGTTTGCTGGCAGCCCTGGCTGCAGATGCAGTAATTAATCACTGTGTGACAGTGTGGCAGTGCCCCTCATTGACTTCGGGGTGATTAAGAAGGGCTCGCTTTCTCCTTGCCTTGACAAAGAAAAGCAGTGAGCTGAGAAGGGCTGCTTGCTTTGGAAATGCTGCTTTGGAACTGCAAAAATCCTGTGATTCCAATGTCTTGAATTTCAAACGCCCTTTTCCACACAGTAGTATCACCACGTACTTTGCAAACTATCAAGCTAGGAATCAGGGAATGTACATCCTCCGCTCTTCTGTTCTTTTGTCACCTGCCACCCCCTCAAAGCTCTGTCCTGTGTAAGCAGACAGCAAGCCCTGTGTGTTGTATGCGATCAGAGGATCCCTGCTGGGCCTCCCTGTTGGGGAGGCTGTGTGGGGTAGCAAATTTTTTTTTTCTGGGAGATGAGCTGGGCCAGAATACTTGCAGCTCCCAAAGGTATTAAAAATACAGTTGCAACTGTGGGATTTTGGTATTTCCAAGAGCTAATCTAGTGCTGAAGGCGAAGAAGGACAGGAAACTGGTTTCTGTGGCATGCATTTAAAATCAGTTCCTTGAATGCCTCTGTTTGGGCAAGTCTCCCACCCAGCTAAATGAGAGAATTTTCTGGATAAGAATGTTGGCATTTGGCTATAAGCTGCTATTAAGAGATAGAGTGGTTTTCACTCATGAATATGCATGTGGCTATACTGAAATGTGCATACTATCAGCATACAACTTCTGCGGCTCCCTTCCAGGTTTAATACTGGGGAACCGAGGCAGCTGGTCACCTCTCACCAGCAGCACTGACCCAGGAGCTGTGTGAGCACACCTGTGCCAGCTGCTATTATTCCTGTTCTATTTCACATGGGAAAGAAACATTTCTCTTTCTAGTGGTCACTTCCTTTTACCTGCTTGAATGGGAAATTTGAATGGCTTTCTCATTTTCTGTTCTTTCGTATATCTTAGCATAATTATTTATTAACATCATTATCATTACTAAAATAAGTAAAAAGAGAAGTGATCAGACAGATTCCGCTGACGGCTACTAAATATGATAGTGGTGAAGCAACTAACCTGCAGATGAAGTACAGAGTGGAGGACATCATTCTCTACCTCCCTTCCCAGTAATCACCTGTTGTCGAGGTTGGCTGTTAGAGGTGGTCTGCCAGGCTGAGAGATGCACAAGTCCTGTGTGCAGAGCAGGTATTGGCTGGAAGCAGGTTGTCAGGAGACGTGAACTGGTCCCATTGGCTCAGTTCTTTGCCAGGCTCTCTATTTGATTGTTCCTAAATCAAAAACAAATATGAAATGAGCTGAGTACCATACAGACCAATGGAGTGGAAAGAAACTAAAAAGCAAATCAAGTCTCACAGTGTGGCAAACAGGGCTATATATCTAAAGAAGAGCTGTAAGAAAGCAGGGGACTGACTCTTTAGCAGGGTCTGTTGTGATGGGACTATAACAATGGGAAATGGTTTCCAACTAAAAGAGGGGAGATTTAGACTGGATGTAAGGAAGAAGTGTCTTACAGTAAGGGTGGTGAGGCAGTGGCACAAGTTGCCCAGAGAGGTGTTGGTGCCCCATCCCTGCAGACAGCCACGATCAGGCTGGGGGGGCTCTGAACAACTGATGGAGCTGTGGGTGTCCTTGTTCAGTGCAAGGGAGTTGGACCAGATGGACTTTATAGATCAATTCTATGATTCTGTGATTATATACATCAAGCATAAATCCGGGCTTATATCCAACATCAGTGTCACATGCTCACAACATCAGCAGTCACACAAGCAGTCTGTTCAAAGCAGCCACATATAAAATACACTCAGGCCTTCACCTAGGCAGGGGCAATGGGAACGATACATGGTATGCTTGTGTGTTTTTTTTTTTGGAGTACTTGCAAACAGTAATATTTATTTAGCTTTATTCTCTTGCCGACTAAATGCATTGTTCTTTAAGCTCAGTCTATTATCCCTTTGATTTGTTTCTTAACTCTGATTTCATTTGGTATCCATAACTCTTGGCCTACGATGTTTTGCTTGTTTTTTTCAAGGTGTATTTCTTCCCTGCTTTTGTCCTGGTTTCACTGCTGCCAGTGCATTGCTTAGAACCTGAGCTCAGCCTCGATGAAGACAAAAGAGACTGACACTGCTCGTGCCCCAGGGTTCAACAGACATTTACAAAAGCTTCACACTGTTGGCTTTCTTTCAGTCCTCTTAGTGTTAAAGAAGATTTCAGGTTGTTCTCCAATGAAAAAAAATAACAAAGACATCAAGATGTCCATGGCAGAACACACCTGGAAGAGCAAACTTGCTCTGTCACCTCATGAGAACTCCCTCTCATAGGTGTAATTATGCTCTTAATGCTGGCAAATGCTCCAGGGCTCCAATCCTCTCCCAAAGGCTTTTTTTTTTCCTTCTCTTTTTTGCTCCATTCATTTCTTGAGAAGGTCCCTATTTCCCACTCTCCTGCCATCTCTGCACAAGAAGAAAGTATCCACTCCTCCTCTGAAAATGAACATCTGTTTCCCAATGATTTATTGCCCACCTGCAGTTTAACTGCTTTCTTAATTTGAACTGGTTGATCAACTTTTCCAAACTCGAGAAAAAGAAGACTTCTTTAAAAAAAAATCTCAGAAAAAAAGCTGTTTATGGAACTGATTTCTCTCAGTTCTGATAGAGCACAGAGTATCCCAGGGTGAATTTCTCATGAGATGTTCTCCTGCTGTGAAATGCATGCTGCAGGCTGGAGATAGCACTTCCCAAAGAGGGAGGAATGAGCTCCGGGGACATTAAAACAGTAACAGGCAACTCTGATGCTGCTTAGAAAAAGTTCTTAGATTTATATTCTGATTCAGCAAGTACTATCTCAGTACTCTGATGAAGGCAGAGCATCCGGGTGGGATTTGGGGGTGATTTTGTTTGCTTGCTTGCCTGCTTTTTAAAATGAAATTTCATAGTGAATCATGAAACCTGTAAAAACGAAAAGAATGCACATCTTTTCTTCCCCTGAAAGTCTTGCAATCTGTAAGACGGGGAAATTCCAAATTCTTTTATCCTCACACTTCTGACAACGTTCATGTGTATTAATATTATATGATCAGTTGAAAGAATTACAGGATGTTTTGCAGTCTGCTTCACGAGCAGTGTTTGGCACTGTGGACTCTGCATTTCATATCCTCATCTGAGCAATGCAAGTTTTAAGCAGGCTGCTTCTTTGTCAAGTCTGCTTGATACCACTGCATGAGAGAGAGAGTACACCTCTCTCATCTTATTATATCATATTTTGACTCAGCAGCTTTCTTCCCTCATCCTGACATGATGATAACCACAACCCTTTGCACCATCACATGTCTGTTGGCGGGGCACTGGGCCATGTTCCAGCACGACCCTCGGAAATTCCTCTTCATTTCTCCTTATGCTTTTCCTAACGTTCTTATTTATTTACAGAGAATTATTTTTCTCTTTGCTTACTGCGATTTGTTCTTTGTATGCTTACCAGCTTATGTTTCTTCTTCCATTTTTCCTAAAATGTGATCATACATGGAAGTGGTACAAAGTCCAGGTACCTCCTCCAGCACCAGGTGTACAACTCTCTGAACGTGGGAAGTTCATGAGCCTGTCTTTGCCTCAGAGCGATGCTCTGTTTGGTCCCACAAGTTTGCTGTCGCTGTGTGTCAAATGAACTTCTCCCCAGGGGCTCTCCCATAAATCTGTCATTCCAGATTGCCACCTGCTTGAATACACCAGCACAGCACAGCAAGAGCCCTGCTTTCAGAAGGAGGACTACAAATCATGGCAAGCTTTAGATCCTGGACTTGGCTTTGCAAGAATCCAAATTTTTCACATCCATACTGAGCCTACGACCACTCCTTGCTGTCCTCAGTGGCACATGTACTCCTTAGTAGATGTCCACAAAAGGGAATATAAAACCCTGTAATACAACCCAGAATAGCACAGGAGGAGAAAGCCAAGAAGAGAGAACACATGCACCTCCTCACATCTGTTATATTTCAAAATGTTTTCCTTTCAGAGCTTCCTCTTTTTCCCTCAGATCTACTATTTGCTGTAACAAGGCACTAATCCAATTCTCAGATGCTATGTCCGGGAGCAACTAAACATATTACCTTATAATAGTAAAAGTGAGGTCTTGCTGAATGTGGATCAAAATCCTTTCTTAGTAATCATCTGGAGCTGAGCACCTCATTTTCAAGTTTTTTTGGTTAGCTCTGCAGGCAGCAAAACTTGACTTTCAATTTTGTCCTTCAGAGATATCTGAAAAAGATTCATGAAAGTATAAACTCAGGTAAACCCTTCTGCTTTCAATTCATCTTAAAAAGCGCTTTCAGCTGATAGAAATTGGACCATCTTCTCAAGCAAAATAACCAAAGTATATCCCTTTTTCTGACAGTGGCATAAGGTTTTCCTAAAATGCAAATGCCATCTAAAAAATGAAATCCTCCTCCCATGCATTCCTTAACAATGTTTATTTTTTTAAAAGGCATCCAAAAAAAAAAAAAAAAAAAAAAAAAAAAGGAAGACCAGATTTGATCTCACAGCGCATCAGCGTTTTGCATCCTTATCTCATGTAATTGCTCAGATCTCCAGATTTCAGCGACACTTGAGAAAATGTGACCTTTTCATTTTCTGTTGTGATTACTGAATCAATCAGCTGGGGTAACCTTAAACGAGAAGCCATCGCTGTTTTTTTTAGCAGGACCCTCCTGCTGATCGGGAGTTATCAGCATCTTCCAACTGCTATGCCATGGTTTCGGAAATGTTTTTTCTTTGGCAATTTCATCTGAACTTTCTGGGGCTTCGCTGATGAAAAGATGACTCATTTACAAGCATCTTACAGGATAGCAGCAGTTCTGTTCTTAATCAGCTTTGAGCAAGGAGAGCCAGGGAAATTTTAAATACTGTGTTTTCATTATACAGTTAGGTTTTATTCATGAGATTCTCGTTGACCTTTCCAGAAAGCTACACAGCTACCATGTCAGAATTTCCAACAAACTGATCAAGTTTTAGTAAAACTTTGATGACTCTTTCTCCAAACTAAATCCTCTTTGGCTTCAAGTGGGTTTGGAACGAAATACAAGTGATCTTTATTCCCTATGTGTACTTGGCTCCGCTAAAACAAAACAGTATTTGGGTAACATTTCCATTTTCCTTCCTGTGATCTTCCTTCTCTTGGAGTCTGGGACGTAGACATATTTCCCTGTGTAACAGACAAACTGGGAAATGCATCTGTTATATTTATCTAGGCTGACCAGAGGCCTCTTGGCAGCTGGCAGATTGAAAGTTCTTCATCTGCACAGTGGGACCCACACCAGGTGGTCCAGTGCACACTGTCCATTTACTGCTGGTGTATATGATGCCTTAATTGGATTTAATTCATCCCCAGGGATTCCAGAAGGATCAGCTGCTTCTGACAAATGAAAAAAGATATCCAAAGCCAAATATCCCAGACTAACACTCTTCTGGGGCTGACCTTACCAGGCTTTTTTTTTTTTTTTTTCTCTCTGTAAGGAAATTAAAAGGATCAGGGTGGCAGTAACAGTCATTGAAAGTGACAATTGATCTCCTGATGATCAGGAAAAGTTCTGCTAATGGTAATCTGTGCCTTATATCTGTGGGCACTGTACCAAAGTCACAGACCAGATTGACAACTGCTCTCTGGGAGTTTGTTGGAAATATTTCAAATATAAAGGATAGAATGAGTATGAAAGAACGCACTTCATTTAAATTCAAACTGGTACTTGCACAACCCTTGTGAAATCGTCCCCCTTCAAAAAGAAGTGAGATGTTGCCCAATTATTTAAAATAATGCTAATATTAGTAGTGTCCAAGAAGGTTACATTCACAAAACAAAGCATTTATCCATCTGATCCACCTATTCATCTGAAGAATACTGGAAAAGGCTGCCATGGCGCCTACTTTACGTGTGCATGCATATTGGCAATTCATCTATCAGCCCTGCTTCAGCAGGGAGCACACATTCTGTCCTTGCCTGTTGAAGAAATTCTGCCTCATGATTTCATTTGGTGCTCCCAAGCTTCTCTAAAAGGGAAGAGAGAATGATCATTCTTTATTCACCTTTTTCCCGCCAGCCAGCATTTTACATAGCTCTATCACATCTTCCTCCAGTCAAGTCTCCAGCAGACTTCTAGTCTATTGAATCTCTCCTAGTAAAGGAACCATTTTCTGTCTTCAGCTGCCTTTGTTGCCCTTCTCTGTATCTTCACTAGTTTTTCTATCTCACTTTGATGCAGTGACCTGCAATTCATGCAGCATGTAAGAGGGGGACAAATCTTGGTCTATTTCAGGGGCACAGCACTGCTTTCTCTGCTGCTCTTGCTTGCTTTAATACCTTACTTTCTATTTACTTTTTCAGGCTGCCGCAGGGCAATGAACAGATGTTTTTGTTGAGCAATCTGCAGCAACTCTATGATCTCTTTGCAGAATGATAATGGCTAATTTAGAGCTTATCATTGTATATGTGTACTTAGAGTTGTTTTCCCTGTGTGCATTACTTTGCATTTATCAACACTGAATTTAATCTGCCAGTTTATTGCTCCCTCGGAATCCTAAGATCAGTTTTGCTTTTTATTACCCTGAATAATTTTATATCATCAGCAAAACTCAAGATCCTCCTTAGGGCTAATATTATTTAATATTTTCATTAATATCTGCAAACAAAGTTTCAGTTTTCAAATTTTATTTGCTAATAGCACAGAGTTTAGAAACTTTCTTCACAGAGGAAGATGCTCAGCAAATTAAGAACTAGATGACTTTGGGCACTGGCATAACGGAAAAGAAAGAAATGTAATAGTGTAAACTGCAGAGCAACTCTTATTTGTTGCAACATATGAATGCATTATATGCATTTAAGAGTATATAACAACAGTTCCTGTTGTCTTGTGTGAGTTCAGCAGAGGTGAAAAATGATCTGAAATGTGAATCAAACTGCAAGTGGACTCTGAGCCACTGATGTTATGCAGCTGTAGTAAATCCAGACCTCATCTTTGGAGATAGCAGAACGTCTGTACCCAGCAGTGATAAAGAAATGTCAGTGTTATTGTATGAGGTGCTGGATTCCTACCTCTGCTCACCCACATTCAATGAAGATTCATTCAAGTTGAAGATGTGCAGGTCAGATAGCTTGTGGACTGGGAAATTTGTCTACAAGAAGTAATTCAAAGTGGAAAAGTGATTTCCCTTTGTGAATGAATTGAGGAAAAGAACTCTGTAAGCCACTGGCATAGGAACAAAGCAGCACAAATAGATTATGAATAGATTTTAACTGGAAATTAATTGGAGCTTTTAAACTATCAAATGGGTGAGAAGCAATTTTAAAATAGAACCTGAGGTCTTTGTGAAGGAGTTACATTACATGATTATACTGTACAGCAGCAGACTGGCTTTGCTGGCTAGGAAACCATTGTCACAGCAGTGATGGATTCCTCTCCTTCAGCATCATGCCAGCAATGTTTCATCTCTTTATCACTACAGGAAGATGACTCAAAGGTGTCTTCTTACTGCTACAAATTCCACTGACTCCAGCAAGCAGCAGAGGATGTGCCCTCCTCTCAAGGAAGCACTGAGTAATGCTGCCACGAAGCTCATGGCCATGATGTCAGCAGTTGGCAACTAATTAAGCTAGCATGACTTTCAAGAAGCTATTCCTCATTAACGTTTCTACATATGGATGTAGACTTAAACAGCACTACTGAGTGCTGTAGCCCTCTAAGACAGAACACACACTAAACACGAACAGCTATCCTTACTGGCTATTAGAAGGCCTTGTAGAGTATGGTACCATTTCAAGCCCTGTATACATTTTTAGACCTCATTTCTGAGCTATGTTTTCCCACAGCAGCAGCCTGCTTATGCCAGCCACAGAACTAAGAGTTTTATCTTCCAGACGTGTGACAATCAGGAACAAAAGTCAACTATTTTGTTTTGAAAACATATATATTCCTCTTAACTCTTCAGTCCACAATTGTTCTATTCCTTTTGAGACTTATAGAGAATAAAATCACTGCTGTTTGATCCCACTATCTCCTATTTGTATTTTACTTTATTTATTTATTTTTAACACAGAGCTCCTTCACTTGCACTGACAGATTTCTTGCCTTTTCATGTGGCACTTTGCAAAAAGCAGAGGAAATACAGAGTACACTAGTATAATGACAAAAACAATTGAGAGCTCTGATTATAAAATACTCCAAGGGAAAGCGTGCTTGGAAGAAGAGTGGTGGCAATGCAGAGATCATAACATATTCAAAACAAAACCTATTATACATTTTTTTTATTACCTTTCATGAGTATGAAGAGTTCTATTGCTTTCTATCAGCTGACATGAAGAAGGCAAAGTCTACTTGAAATCATACTTCCACTAAAATGATTCTTCTTACCTCAGATGTGACCATTAGTGTGATTCTAGTTCAAATAAGCTGTACTGGAAAGTAAAATAGGAAGTAGCACAGGCTTTTATTTTGTTTTGGGGTTTTTGTTTTGTTATGTTTTTTGCTTGTTTTGCTCTCTCTTTTTCTGTGTCACAGCATGTTGAGCATAGGGCCTTCATCAGAACCTTCGAGCCCCAGGGCTTACTAAGATAACATTACTCTGTTGTCTAGCTGTGCATATAAACCATTCACGTGCTCAGTTCCCATGTTCTGCCAACAGTACAGATAATAGAGTGGTACTATTTCAACAGACTTTATGTACAACCTGAGGCAGAGATTAGAATAGGGTGTCTTTGTCCTCTTACTGTAAATCTTCCAGCAGAAGTTGCTGTCACATTTCACATTCCATTTATTTTCATAACAGTTCATGGGAGATTACTAAATGAACAATAAATGTTTCAATTAAACACACAGATTGTTATCTAGGTCAATAAATGGCTTTCAAGCCTTGGTAATGTCTGCTAGTGATGTAACAAACCTGCAACCACTATTGTATATGCTTTGGATATACATTATTGTTTATTAACTGTCTATAAACCATTTGCTGATAAATTACTGCTAAAATAAAACGTGCTGAGATTTCTTTCAATTGAAAGTGCCTGATACTGGTAACACAGTTTTGCACTACTGAATGCTGCAGGTAAATCAGAAAGAAAATGGCTGTGGAGTATCTTAGACTTGAGAGAGTAATAGACATTTGTATTAATCTAACAAATCTTTATGGAGCTAAGGTGGAATAAAGAACTTGTTCCATTATCTGCGAAGAGGATAAGCACCAGAGGAGAACAATTCATCACACCTATCTTAGCACAGGATTAATTTTCCTCTGTACTGAATATAAATTGCCCTGGGAAAAAAATAGAATTTTGACAGAACTGGATATGAGCACCATATCTGGCCAGAACATTGGCTGACTGATGGTAAACAATGGGTAATGATAAATTGTTGAGGCATCATATTGTCAGTTGTAGCTAAAAAAGATAGCAGAAGAATCTGTCTTAAGCCTGCTCTTATTTAACATCACCTTTAGTGATCGGGAAGAAGGCATGAGAAGCATATTAGTTAAATAGGCAGATGGTGCTGCTTTGGAAGTCAATCAAATTTTAGAGATGACAGAAATATTGCAGAAGATCTGTAGAAGTCAGAAAAAGAGATGAGGGACAAAAACAGAAACATTTTGAGTTAATGGAGATTAAAGTACTGAGGGAAAAACATACCAGAGCACAGACAGTGTAATGGACACTCTGATGGAGAAGGAGCAGCGACAGCAAGAAGAAACGGCCTCAAAACAGTACAGCTTTCCCCAGCTAATGATGTTGAGGCATCTGTGATCATGAAAAATGTAAGTAATATACTCTGCTACATACATTTTTCCCACAAAACATCATTGGCATCACCACCTTGTAAGCATATTTTGTATTTCTCTCAATCCTGGATGAAGACTTAAGGCAGTCTGTTGTATTTGCTGCCAAAATGGTCAGCCAGGGCCAGCCTGCAGCCCCACTGCCAGCACTAATTATTGGCACACCTCCACCTCTACCCCTGCTTGGTAAAAGCAAGGAGTTACCTTTGACTCAGATGTTTGTGCATACTCACATAGAGTGCATTTGCCCTTGCACCTCAGCAAGCGCACAGCTCACCAGAGGAGCTGGTCGGTAAATAAAGCACCTGCCAATACTCTCAATGAACAGAGATTTAAATCTCCACAGCTGAAAGGAATACTAATCAACACTCTCAGCCCTGGCAGCTACAGTCATGGGAGTAGCTGATGGACATCCTGACAGTCTCACAGGATGGGAACACACCACAGATATGTTCAAACAGTACTTTGAGAGTGTTTGTGACACACTGTTGTCCAGTTAACCATTTACTGAGAGTTACTTATTTCAGAGAAAAAGAGTTGGCAGTAATGAAGAGACCTTTTAAATAATCCCCATGATCTCTGCAGTGATCAGGGAAGAAGCTAGCAAAGTGACTGCAGTAACTATGCAAGGAATGAGTAACAGATGGATGTAACGGCGGTACAACACTGACAATGGAAAAATACCAAAGATTTCAGAAGTGCTGGAAAGTTTCCTGTGTGCTTCCTTAAATGTATGTATTGCCTGGTTCCAAATGTTTTTGAGTCTGGGAACAAATACAGTCATTCTTATAGGAGGCAGCACTAATACTCACACTACTATTCCCAACTGAAAAACAAAAGGTTCAAATATTTCCCATTAATGGCATCTACACAAGAAAAAAAATGAAAGAAAGTTTGTGAAGTCTCCCAATGGAGCACCAATTGCATTCAGTTATGGGAAAGCTAAAGAAAACACATAAATATAAATAAATACAAATCAAATTCTTAATCAGGGAGTTGATGCAGCATTTTCCATCCCCTGCAATCAAGTCTATAATTGCTTCACCTGAAGCTGAAATGTCAGCTCTCCAGAGAGGAGGAAGACTACTGCTTTTTCAGTAGATAATAATGTCTTTGATAACAGAAAGTCATATTGGATTTTTTAGTTTCCTTGCAAGGCATATTAGAGATAAGTGGTCTGTTGTAACTGGCCTTGAATGTTGAAAAAAAGTTTTAAAAGGTGTATGAGAAGTGAATTGAGAGCCAACTACCAGTGCTTTTCATTATCATGACAAACGCTATGTCCTGTTCTGGAACTTGCCTAAACTACCACCTGTCTCACTAAGTCTAGCATCAGAGAATGAACTGTGTATTGTTACAGACAATCTGTGGTTCTACCAGCTGTGAGAGGAGGAAAGATACTTCCACTATCCAAATACCCTATGAAACCCTATTACACATTAAGTGCTGTTAGGATACTGCATGCACATCTTTGCAAGTGGAAATCCTAGAATATTTTCCATTATCTGCAATGCATAATTCGTTGCTCTGGGTCAAATCCCACTGCTTGAATACATATTTATTGTAGTCTCACTGCAGTCGGCGTCCTACATATGACTCATGTCACGATGATCAGGATGGACAGACTTCTCAAAGACGGCGCTGCAGAGACCTTCTCCACTGTCTCTGGCAAGAAAGCAATGAAGCATGATCGGAGAAGTACCTCTAGCACAAAAGAAAGAAGATCATATATGGAAAGACAAAATCCCCATGCATAGGGACATCAGTCACTCTATCTCAGCAGAGTAAATAGGTTCTGTACCCGCACTCTTCTTCTGACAGCCTCTAAGTACAGATATAACCTATAATAGCTCTGATAGCAGGATCACTAAGATGGAAAGGTGCATGTGAGGAAAAGGCATGCACATTTTTGAGATGCAGGGCTAATTTAGTAACTTTGAAGTTGTTTGACTAAAAGCAAATAGCATTCTTGATGTCAAATGCAGCTCACTAAATAATAATCAATACGGTCATCAAGCATGGAAAATCAGCTTAAACAAATGGTGTGACTGTCTAATTGGCAAGCATTTGCTTGTGGCTCAGCATTCAGTAGCAAAACTGTAGTTTTTTCAAATTATTTTTCCTTGATGCTAATTCCAAAAATAATGTACTGCCACATTATATACGTATAAATGCATGCTCCTAATTTCACATGAAGGGAGTCTGTCGCATACCTAGGAAGATGTATATGAATTCATGTGAATTGCACATATGCAAACTACAATTTACGGTGCGCTTCTGCAGAACTACCCCAGGCTGTCTTTTGTGTGTGGAGCAGAATCCTGGCACAAGCAAAATGGCAAAAATCAAACTGAAACAAACATTTCCTCAATGAGTCAAACTGCTGTTAGTGGAAGTCTGTGCATCCACAGGTAAAATAGAGAATAAACAATGACAGATCTTAGATGGGCTCTGCCACTTGCAAGAGAACAGGTAGCAAAGAGATTGAATCTTAAAGCCATTATTTAGGAATACCTCAGGACAGCCTGCCTAGAGGTGTTTAGGATGACAGAAATAAGCAACCTGGATACGCACACTTTTTCCTAATGAGGAATTTAGTGGAGCTATTATATG
Source organism: Centrocercus urophasianus (assembly GCF_019232065.1). Classification (NCBI taxonomy): domain Eukaryota; kingdom Metazoa; phylum Chordata; class Aves; order Galliformes; family Phasianidae; genus Centrocercus; species Centrocercus urophasianus. Next base: position 10,371,285 of record NW_024884822.1, read on the forward strand.
GTATTACAGAATACTGCACAAAAAGCAACTCCAAGGCAGGAAGTAGAGCTCCTTTTGCACCCAGGGCAGTAGCAGTGATGGTCAGATCAACAACCACAACCACAAATGCGCTGGAGGAATCAGTTACCACTGCCCTCATTCAGTGCCTGTGCATGGCACATCAATGGTTGAATGAAGCCCACAGAATGGATGTGTTTTCTTTCTTTGTGCTCCTTATGACCTCCCATTTTAAGCTACCTTATTTTTGTTGTTCACACTTCTCTAACAAATCATTCTGTCAGCAAAGGCAATGCTTCTTTCTTCCAGGCCGGTTTATAAGAACTGGATAACCTTCATGAAGGAATGTAGGAAGCCTGGTTTATTATGGACACGTGTCTTCTAGACTGTCTAATGTCTAAGAAGATGTAAATGCCAAATTACACTTTTTCTTACATGGTTGTCTCTTGTAGATTGTTTGATGTCTGGTAGGAGTTGAAACGGCAGTTTCACTCTGCTAATAGCATCTCTTCACTGTCGCTGACAAGCTACTTTCAAAAGACTTGTAAAAACTTGATATATTTAAGAATTTTCCCAGCTATCAAATTTGGTTTATGCTGGACAGCAAGATCAAGAGTCATTAAGAGAGGAGAGGCTTAGATATGAACAGACATAAGCGTACATACACAAACCACTGCACAAGATAAAATCCATGGAGCCTCTGTTGGAACAAAAACACTTTGATGTGTTTCAGATGACTGTAGGTTTGCTGGTCTGAATGAGGAGTAAGGAGTGGGAACAGATGAATACTACATAAATAAAGATCCAACTCTCATATGTTTGTGAAGATCAAAGTAGAAAATGAGTACAGTGACATAATTGTCAAAGAATTTAATGATCATAGAGCTGTCTCACAAACAAGAAAATGTACACAGATAAGGCACTTGTCTAAATCTAAATCATTCTCACACTGTCAGATATCATTTAAAGCTTGCAAAAGACTCCACCTCCTCTACTAATCATTTTGTTTACAGAATGGCTGCTGTTGATTTTGCCAGTAACATCTTATGAGGACAAGTTATTGGCTGAGAGACAAGCCACTAAAACGGACAAGAGAAACCTATTTTTTTCTGATTTTCTCTAAATTTAAGAGTACAGCCAGACATCAAACTATCCATCAACATAATGCTCAAGATCATTAGCATGCACATATTTCTTTCATTGCATTAAGACACATCAAACAAAGATGACATATAATGAAGGGGACTTTTCTATAATTGGTCAGTATACTGTGCTCCTACACTGAATATGACTTCACAAGGTGGAAACAGTTGCAGTCTGAAAGTAAGAACAAGATACAGACCTTTATTTGCCTAGAGATAGAAGGCTATTAGTAATAATTGCTAATTACAGCTCAGTAAACCTAATGGATAATCAATCATTCTGCTGCAAGATGGAAAAGTACATTGTACATTAATAAAGTAACATAACTTCACCCTTCTGCTTTTGCCACGCAGCTTGCTTTGATCTCTGCTAAATTGAATCATTACCTAGTTAAACTGAAACCAACTAATTTTCCCAACTGTCTTTTATGAACAGAAAGAAAATCATCCTGCTGCCATGGAGAACTATGAATGTGTGGCAGGGAGAATCACAAAACAGATGCTCCTGGAAGCTATGCTAAGGCATGTGGAAAAGAGGAATGTGACATGGCATAACCAGCACAGCTTCACCAAGAGCAAGTCTTCTCTGGCCAACATGCTGGCCTTCTGTGATGGCATAACTACATCAATGGACAAGGAAGAGTTATTGATGCCATCTAACTGACCTCAGAAAGGCCCTTACCACAACATCTCTCCAAATTAGAAAGATATTGATTTGATGGGTAGACTGATGGATGAGGATCTGACTGCAAGATTGTACCCAGAATGTGGTGGTCAGTGGCTCAATGTCCAGATGTAGATCAGTGACAAATGGTGTCCCTCCAGAGTCTGTACTGGGATTGATACACTTTAATATCTTCATCAATGACATCGACAGTGGGATTGAGTGCAACCTCAGCAGGTTTGCTGAATGAGTGATGTAGTCAGCACATCGGGGGGACAGGATGCCATCCATGAGGACCTAGACAGCTTTGAGCAGTGGGCCCAGGAGAACCTGATAGGGTTCAATAAATACTTACTTCATTAGGAAACGTCTTATGCTAGGAATCCTTCAGAATATTGTGCTTCAGGCAGGCTTCTTTACAGAAAAAAACTGAGAGGATGCTTGCCACTTTGCTGAATGTCCCCTGGCTCCTTCATCCTTGCAGAGCTGTTGTTTCCATGACCTGAGTTTTGAACAAAAGTAGTGCTGAAGAAGCAGCTTTTTTCCCCAAGAAAATAAATGGGATCTAGCGGGGTTTTGAAATTGAAAAATTCCTGGTTGTCATACAAAACCAGCTTTCAAACAGCATGAGTGGGTCAGAGGGAGACCATCTTCTCTAATTTAAGCAGAGAAAAGAAAATCAATTTCTTTTTCTATACCCACAGAGCCTACCCTCTCACCTCTTAAGAACTTGGCTCTGTCTTCACCCCTTGGGGAGGCAGGACTTGTTTTACTGTATTTACTCACACCCATGTTGAGCCAACCATCTAGAAATACAGTGCCTCAGTGCCTGGATATGTTCTTCCTTTAGAATAATAAACTTCTGCTGGAAAAAGCTGGGCTTGTGTGATTTATTTCAGATTACTGCAGCTTGTTGGACAGCAGCTTGCTGACTGGTGTTCCCCAGAGTTGGAAGCATCTCGGAATCTCTGTCTCCAGCATTGTAGTGGCTGGCCAGGAAATGTTAGATGCTCTGCTAAGTGTGACAAGAGTTCTCCACAGAGCTGCTGGGGAAGAGGCTGCACAGCTGACAGCAGAACCACTCAGACCACTTCAGAGGCTTTGCAAACAGCAGGGGAGAGCAGCTCATGTCTTCTACTCACTGCCTGGAACAGATTAATTCACAAAACTTTCCCTGGCTTGCACTTTACCTGCATAGCGGCTGCTGTGAACCTAAACCCACAGGATGGCATTCAGCATGTAATAGTGCTCTTCGCAGGGCATTGGGAACCCCAGTGATCAATCCCTTTGGAAGGAGCTTACATCTGCTTCCCTAAGATAGAGCAGGTACATCCCCAGTTCCTCATTTTAGACTTGTTTTTACCCAGGGAACTGAGCTGCCAGTGTACCAGGTCATTTGCCACCCTAGAGACACCAGGAGGATGATTTACCTTTGTAACAATGCCAGATCTTTAAATTAGCAGGAAGAAATTCCTTTCTAAGAGCACCCTAGCTGAAGTCATCCTCCATAACTGTATCTTCAAGTAGATATTTCTGTCCCAGGAGGGAAAGCAGAAAGTCAAGGTTACTCAGGGGCAAACTGAACTCTCAGCAATTTCTACACCCAATGCTCTAGTCAAAAAAAGGAAAAGACATCTACACTTCATTGTTAATTGGTTAATCAGATCATTCATCAAAAACAATCAAGACAAATTGATGACAAACCAATGGAGCCAAGGACATATTTGTCCCTCCATATTCTTGTACTCCGTATCCTGTGAGGTTGCTGATGCTGGGTCCCACCGGCCCTTGCTGCTGCATCTTCTTTCCCTGCTTTCCAGGAGCTCTGGGACCTTTGTTTCTGTTTACCCCTAGCAGTCACTCCGGTAGGATGAAGTCAGAGTCCACAACATTGTCTTCAGCAACCCTGGCTTACAGGAGCCATTTTAGAATGAACTGCAAATACAAAGACTTTTCTTCTGCTGGGAAGTGCTTGTGCACTGTGAGTTTGAAGGCAGCTGCATTCAGAGCAGAGTCGGTGGCTAAATTTTATACACAGATTCATTCCATTGGACAAACCTCTGTTTTGGTTCAGTGCATTCATAGCACACCCTTCCAAGGGGCCTCTAAGTGGATCCTGTGTATTTACTTCGGATTCAATAAAGGTAACTTAAGCAGTTATCTCCATTGCATTGTGATATACAAGGTAATAAAGAGCTGAAACAATTGATTAAATGCCATAGCAAAGCTATTTATAGAGCACATACCACAAAGAAGGAGAGACATCCTATTACCAAGCATGCTCTACAAGTGGCTTCTTTTCAGCACTTCTCCAAACATAAAACAACAGTCAGGTGAAAGAAATGACCTCCTCTGCTTAGAGGGAAGCGTTTGGAAACTGGTGCTGCTGGAAAGTAATCAGAGCGACACCACAAAGCATTCATAAGAATGAAAGAGAAAGCAGATTCCTCCTGGGGGGCTTTTGAGCTTTGTAAACCAACTTCTTAATCTCATCGCAGCGGGAGCCCAGCCTGAATGTCCCAGAAAAGGTTCCAGGACAGGGGGAAGACAGGGAGCAGATCCATGGTTGAATTGTCTCTCTGGATATTCATATCTTTGAAGTCAAAGCCATAAGCACCTGAAAAAAAAATGTTGGCTCCCCTGCTTTGTTCATAACCTTTTATTCCTGCTATGCCACTGAAACTCCATAAAGAGTTCAGAGGACAAAGCCCTGAAACCAAGGGTGATTTCAGGTAACACCACACTCTAATGACAGATTGGAGACAAGACCTTAAATGAACCATTAAATAAAGTGAATCCACCTTCTCCAGTTTAAAAAAAAAAAAAAAACAGAACTCATCCAGCTTTCATGCCCTATCATCCTTCTCTTATTAACAGAGTCCAAGGACACAATCTATCACAATTTGAATCTTCTAGCTGTGGAAAAAACAGATTCTAAGGGGCCATGGCACCAGGAGCATGTAGCCCCATAGCTGCTACCACACCTCATTTCTAGGAGCACATTGCTCATGCTGTAGTACTCCAGGAGATGACAACAGCCCCCTCAAACTCAATCTCCACCTTCTCTTTTAGCCTGACTTCAGGAAATACACTCTCATTCCTCGCTTCAGCAATTCGACATTGCATAATAATTCCCTTTTCCCATCTCTGCAAATACAAGTTAGCATTCTGGCTACAGGAGAACGAGGAGCCTATCAGCAGCACAGAGACATGGCAAAGACACAGAGATACCGAGCTCTGTTTTTATTAGCAGTAGAGTGGGTGAGTTTGTGGGTGGGTAAGAGATTAAGTATAAATGATGGAGAAAGCTGAAAACAAACTCATTTTGACCGCTTCCCAGAGTTCTCTGATCTGAAAGGTCAAAGGCTGAAAATTGTTTTGCAGCAGGTTAAAAACAAAATCTTTCTTCTACCAGAAGTTCCTTCTATGTATTAATATTATTTTTCATCTGCCCAGTATCCCACCTGAAGCCAACGCGCATTCCTGAGCTCAGCAAGCAAAATAGAATGAAGAAATCTCATTGTAGTTCAGGAAAAGTTAGTTTTTGCAAACAACAACAACAACAAACATTTTTTTATTTTTGTTTGTTTATAAAAATTTTGGAAAGAGGAAAACAAAACAGGAAACTTAATTTTAAAATAAGAAAAACACAAGGAACTTGTTTTCGGAATCTCCTTCTTTCAGCCTCTTAGTCAAAAAAAAAAAAGTGGAGAAATAAAGTGGAAAATAAGGAGAATCTCACACCTCCAAATGCCCTAAAAACATTAATAAAAGTGTTAGGCAAATGAAAACACATCTTTAAAAAAAAAAAAAAAAAATCTGTGAACCAAAACCAAAACCCAGAGCTGCTCCTTTTGGAGAGCAGGTGGAATTCTGCTCTTTCCAGGTTCAGCCTGGGCAAAATACTCAATCAGCATATAAAGTTAGAAGCAAGATGCAATCCAGTTTTTCTGTGTTCTTCCTTGAGGCATGGACAGTCTTTTCACATCTCAGGCCAAAACAGTTTGCTGCATCAATTTATAACTACCTACCCCAGTATTCGCCCAGGGATGAAGAGCAATGTGAGAGGACAGTTCCATCCTGTTTTGGTATAAGAGTAATTAAAACCTTGATTCTGCATGATGCCAACTGATTTTTTGTGGTGAGCACCTCTGTGGGAAATCAGTAGCTACTCCATAGCTTACTTAATTCTTAGGTGCTTGAATCATATCCTGACAAAATTCTCATATGCTGTACATTTATACTGGAGTATACTCTACATAACTGGTCTGTTAAATATGAGATATTGACTTCAAGCCTGCATGCCACTTCAAAAAAAAATGGCAGGGACCTTCTTGATAGCGGATCTAACAGTACAACAGCATCTTCCTGGCCAGTTTTGCCTCATCTGCCGTCTTGAAAGTAGAAGAGGGAAAGAAATGAAGCTTTTGTCACGGTGAAGAACTTGCCTTATTTTCTTTGAAAGAGTTTTCTTGTCCAAATGAAGAAAACAACAATAATGCTTGAAATCAGTGATGGCTTAGTCAAGTGTTTGAGCTTGAGCCATTTCCAAATTATTTTTGCCAGGAGATTTGTTTGTAAAAAGAACCAGTGAAAGGTTTTGGTTTTTTTCCCCCAACTGAAACTTAGTTAACTCCAGCATTTGCAATTACCATAACTAATTTTGTTGCTTCCTCCATCCTCCTGATTTTGTGGGTTGCAAATGATAGCAAATGTTACTCAGCAGTGCTTTGCTTTAGGTGCTGAAGCTCTGAGCAAGACAACTATGTAAGAACCAAAGAGTAGACATATGACTCCCCCTTGTGAGTTACGGTCTGGAAAAGAGATTGCTTAATAGTCCAGCAAAAGAATACATGAACTTTTCCCTTGAGGAGAAGCACTAAAGGATGCTAGCTGTGTTTTGCTTGTATTTTGTGATCTAATCAGAATCCTATCCATTATCAGATAAAAAAAAATCTATTCAGTAATGTATTTATTGGGTTATTTTCAAGTAAAAAGAACAGAATGAATCATCCCATCAGCATAAAGCCCAAAAAGTGGAAAACATCATTTCTGCCTTAGAACAAAAATCAGAAATAAGAGAAAATGAGGTTAGCACTGGTGGATATTTGTTCCTCTCAGGCTGGCTCTGCTGTCCAATCCTGTGCCAGAGGCACACACAGACAACTATGTGAGAACACTCATTCAGGGACCAATGTACCAATCATACACTGTGACCAACATTTTTGATGCCGCAGCCCCTCCAGTGGTTTGAGGCCATGTGCCACTTCACTTTGGAACAGCACATGCTAACTAACCCCATGAGACTCTGCATCTCAAGGTCACCTCACTGTGATTTTAAAATATTCAGATGTGTTAAATTATTGTTGGTGTCTCCAGACCAGCAAATCCTGAATTCTGCACAAAAGCAAAACCTCATTGGTGAGTGATACTGAGTGCCTGCAAAGCCATCTGCTTTCCTCTTTCCCCAACCTGGGGTGCTGTAAAGCACTAGATCAGAAGAAGCAAGCAATTTAACCCAAATTTCCTGCTTTCTGAATGAATTTTAGCAGAGCAGTCTTATCTACCACGCAGTGAAGAGGGGGTCATAACCCAGGACATTTCAGCTCCAGAGATCAGGATGCAGTACGTCTCCCCTTAACTCCACACAATGCACCACTCAGCTGCAAGAACCTTCCTCACCCTATATGCAGAACAAGGACTTGCCTGAGCAGTGGAACATTTTCCATGGAGGCACTGAAATCCTTCTAGGCTTTAAGGACTCAGGTGCCAGCTGTTCAGGTGTGGGGTGGGAGGCTGTCTAAGGCCTGAGATAGATAGATGGGTAATCTGCAAGAACGTTTGGAAGTGTTATGTCAGGTGCAGCCCAATGGTGAATTGAACAAGTGGGATTTGGATGAACATAATGAGATGCTTGACAGGTAATTTTTGTTCTGTGTTGTGCTATTTCTGCAGTGGCAACTGTCACTGTGAAAACTACCAAGTTTGTTACCATGACATTTGTAATAATTACATCCCACTCTCTGCAGTGAAATGGGGCAGAAATATCGATTGAAATTCTCAGCTTTCATGGGGCTTGGGCCAGTGACAACTCATTTTTAATTTTCAGAACCTTGGGAGGGAAAAATGCATGAATACCTCAAGTCTCCTTTGTCTCAGCCTCAGCTGAGATCCAGGAAAAAAAGACCTGGCACAGACAGCACAAAGAAGGATTAGGGCTAATTTAAATAGGTAGAGAACAACTCATTTGTTAACAGCTGCAACATTATAGCTCTCCAGCAGGCAAATGTATAGCCCCACTGATTTCCGGCTCCACATGCAACAAGCTGCCATAAGAAAGGTAGAAGCACAAAGGTGCCATGCCAAGCTTCTGCGTTCCCTGACTATCATTAAAATCTGAGATTTTCTCTTCACAACTGCACAGTTTCTAGTTCCCTCCCTCCCCAAGGTCACATTAGCATCTGTGATAACGTAATTGCTGTGCAGGCATTCCTTGGCAGTGGGTAAGAGATTCGAAGGGAATTACAAATACAGTGCAAATATGGCCTTAATAAAACGAGTTCAGATAATGGGATGAGATCTCCTTCTCTATGCCTCTTTATTTCTAGTGGAGTTCTCTTCATTTCCAAGATTGCCCATTTGATTCTGTCCTTACAGCCCTAAGTAGTGCTAATTGCGTGGGTGAGAAGAAAATTTGTACCTCCACTTGAGAGACACAGGCTCAAACTATGCCTTTAATTATAGAAATCATTAACATGGTGCAAATATAACCAAGAAGAGAACTTGGCCTGTGGGTCCTCTTAATACCATCAGTGGATACCCCCAAAGCATTCAATGCATATTCCAATTTTGGCATACAAGCCTAAATAGCCAAAATACGAAAGAATTATTCTGGCTTCATAAATACAGACAACTTATTATCTAAAGCACTGCCTTATGCCGTTCATACACATTCCCACAGCTGAACCCAGTTCACCCCATACTTTGTTATTATTCACCAAGCTGTCCTCTGCCGTTACTTTCACTACATCACACACTCCTGGTAACAGAGATACTTCTGCTCTCTCCAGCCAGGAGAGCTCGAGGGAGGGAAGAGTTCGAGGTCAGACAGCGTGGTGTGGAAACTGGCAGGAGACTGGTGCAGAGCAAGTGTCACTCTTAGAAACCACACACGTATGCGTGTGTGCCAGGACTGCGTAAGCATACACTGTATTATACTTGCAACTCAAAGTGACAAGTAATCTTATATAAGTTCCTTGCTGTCATGCTATAGTTAGGTGCTGCATATGGTTAGCAGCTTCTGTTAATACCAGATGTCCTACTATTGTCAGGCTCCAGTAAAACTGTGGGAATATTTCCTGTTGATTATCAACAGCAAAACTGCTGAGACAAGGAGTCTTCCTTGCTGTAGGACAGGTGGAAAGGAAATCCTGCCAGTCTGCCACCAAGGGAAAAAAAAATACACAGCTTGTTTTTCAAAACCATGTCCATAATTCCCTAATTCTAGAGATTTAACCTAGCCACGCAGCAAATCAAGTTTTTCCCTATTCACTGGGAGAAGGCATCCCAAGACAACAGCCTGCAAGAAGAAAGATGTTAACACCGAAAAACAGTGCAGAGGTAAATAGTTGAAAATACCACATGGCATTTCATCGGTCACGATCATCTTACACTGTTATAAACACACATAACTGAATGATGCTTCTTTTTTAAAGCTGAATAAAGCCAGGGTGTTGCTGCCAGTGAATAGCTATTTAAATGACATACTTCAAAGTGACTGCTAGACTTATTCTAGGAGGGAGAAAGCTTTCTGCTCACATTCTCTGTGTGACACTCGACAAACTTGCTTAGATGACAAGATACTGCAAATCTCTCTCCTGTAAACACACTCTTGAAGTCAGTCAATATTTAGAGATATCTCCTATTAAGAAAACCTGCAGGAAGGAGTCAGCAGATGGGATAGGGAGAGGGGGGAGACAGGATGAGACCACTCTGGCTGCTTTTGAAGGAGGGGATGCCCTGGCTGCCTTCCCTGCATGGGAAGCCTCAAAGGCAGCCAAGAAGAGAGCTGCTTCTCTTTAACTCATAGACAAGCTGTTGATATTCAGAGGAACTCTCAACAGGGATAAGCACACTGACCCCTTTGGGGGGGGAAAAAAAAAAAAAAAAAAAAAAAATCAGGTCACATTGTCTTCTTACAAATGAAAATAATAATAAAATTAAAAGATTTTTTTTTAAGGAGATAGAGGGATTTGCTTTATTTCAAAGGAGTTTGGGTCACTACAGCTGAGTTGGCCTAGAAACCCAGAGATGAAAGGCTTTGCATACTATTACCAATTCCCCAGACCCATTCATCCCCACCCTCCACCACTCTTTTTGTTGTAGTAGATCTTCATTAAATTCTGGCTCACAGAAATCTACACCCAGACACTGGGGAGGGAAACAGAAGGAGGAGACACATCGAGAGACTGGAGCAACAGAAAAGCAGGAGGCTTCACAGACTGCATGGCCTTTCTTTAAAACCAGATTCTGGTATTATTATTGCATTTTGTGCCAGCCTGTTGGTGAAGTAGCAATAGCACTGGAATGGAAAGACCTTGCATTAGAAAACAACAACAGGCAGGAATTCTGCTTAATTACATTTTCTACAGACCAGTAAGTGCCTATGAAAAGCAGATGCGCAAAGAATGGCTTCTTTCTAACAGCATGGAATGAATTATTATAAACTGTACTTGCAGCTGTAGGCTAAAGAGAATGCTACTCTCTAATTGGCCCTGGACAGTGCCCAGAGCATCCAATATCCCTTTTCCTGTATTTTTATTTGTAAATTACATTTTATAGTAACAGAAAGGCACTTTGCAGCAGGCACTGCAAAATGATTATTGTCTCTCTCAGGCAGTTAAAAGAACACGGTGCTGAGTCTTATAACAACCCCTGAGGGACTCGCCCACAGACACACAGCCTGTCATGTCCCATTGCACATACACTGTGTTTGGTAGGGTTCTCCCAAATAGGTGGAGCTGTCAAGATTTGAGCTGAGATGCAAAACAGCACCGGTAAAACCTTTCAGTAAGAACTGTCAGTCTTGAAATAGGGTGTGTGGCAGTAGCTCATTTCCAAAATTATGTCTTACTGCAGCATGGAGTCCTGATGCATCCCTTTCCTAGTTCCAGGAAGGGAAATTCTCCATTTCATTATCCTTTGTCTCTCCATCCCCACTTTTGCTTTGAAACCGTACAGGTGGCAATGAAAGCATGTGACTGCCTCTGAGTCTGCACTGCACGAGGAATTTTGACTGTTTAGAAACAAGAATCAAAGCTGACAGCAGTCTGTTTAAAGCAAAGATGGAAGTGGATCTCACCTCGAAAGTCATGTAAAGATCATAGAATCATAGAACCATTTGAGTTGGAAGGAACCTTTAAAGGTCATCTGCTCCAACTCCCCTGCATTGAACAGTGACACCTACATCTAATGCAATTTCACTGTGTGAGAGCTACAAAAAAGAGGAAAAAAGACTAACACTGTGTCATCTTCTCCACCTCCTGAAAATTCATCATGCAGGTGATTCCTGCAACTGCTTTTTCTTCAGCTCCATTAACAGAATAACCAATGGAAATAGGCTGCCATCTTTTGTGGCAGCCAGCACTGTATGGTGATGATGCATATCTTGCCTTTTTTTTTTTTTTAGTTCTTTTGCTGACAGCACATAAATATGTAAAATGTAGCCATTATGTTGGCACTGGGGATCAGAGTCATTTTCTTCTGCTGCCTGCATCCAGGATGCAACACAACTGGAAGAAAAATACTGTTCCTGCAGCAGAGATGGGACCCTCTTCACCATGCCAAGGCTGTGGCTGACTGATGACAGAGTGGAGACAGTACAAAGCACACATCTGACTGTTGCACACATCTTCCATTCACCACCCATTGGTCATCAAAGGTTTTAGACCGAGTGTAATCAAGGATGAAAACCAAGAAAACTCAGACTAGGAAAGAGCAAGGATAGACATTTGCCTTAATTTGAGATTGAGGAAAGGTACTCAAGTGCTTTTTTGTAATTATTCATGCATTCTTTTTCCTCAATCCACAGATCACTGATTAGAAGTTCATATTGACTAGGAATAAAATAATTTAAGTAAAAAACCCAAACTGAGGCTGTTCTGCCCACAATACCATGGGTAAAAGAAACCATCTCAAGTCTTCTTCAGCTGCAAAGAGCATGAGAGATGGGGACAGAAGAGAACCCTACAGCAAACTCAGTCAAACCTAAATCCCAGCACTTAAAAAGCGTGCTTTAAGTCGTAAATAGCTGAAAGCAGATTTCCTAATAGTGAGTTCTGAGCTGCTCTAAGTTGGGATACCGGCTCCAGCGATAATTACTAAATTAAAATTCAGGTTCCTCTGCACATTGCAAAGCTTCCCTGCATCTTAAGGCTTTCCTTATTCAGCCTGGGAGCTGTTTACAAATACTGAAAGTTGTCTGAAGCCTTTGGCTCTGACTCCCATTTTTTGCTAGTACCAGAAATGAGGCCAACGTTCAACATTCCCAGAGTTCAGCAGCAGCAGTCAAAGCCCATGATAGTTAATTCTTGTTGAAACGTAATTCAGAGGCTTATTCACAAGCAGGACAACACCAGCAATTCAGCTCAGGGTGCATGTACTTGAGTTGTCTGGGGAAACAGCTGCTTTAAAAAAAAAAAAAAAAAAAAAAAAAAAAAAAAAAAGATTTGCCATTAAACCTAAGGCTTACTAGGAGTCATCCTGCAGCTAATAGAGAGCAGACTTCCTATAACACAGCCTATCCACACTGCTATTACCTGCCTCTATTTATAACGGCTCTTCAGGCTAAACATTCCTAAAGTGTGCAGAGCTGTTACAGCCTAAGGGACAAATGGATTCAGATGGAGGTTGGAAGCTTATCTGGGCGTAGAAAATTAATTAACAGCATGGTCAAGCTGCTATTGCTCTCTTTGGTCAGGAAGAAAGACTTTCCTATAATGAGCTTCACCTTGTACCACTTCTTCGCTGAAGAACACAAAGGAACTTTCATCTGCAGGAAGGGTCCTGCTTGCGATCGCTTGCTCCTGAACCAGACAGGTTGATTAGCTGCATTAAGATGCATGCAAGGCATATAGATTGCTGCAGTAAGATGCATGCAAGGCAAAGATGTAATCCTTCGAGCTGTAATATAGAGGTGTATCTGCACCCTAAGGTCCTGATGATCATCCTTGTACAGGTGACTGTTGCGGGGTCAGATCTCCTATACCACTCATGTATAGATGTTATTTTGCTTGTTTTTTTTTTTTTTTTGTTTTTTTTTTTTTTTTTTTTTTTTTTTTTTTTTAATTATTATTTATTTATTTTGCACTCCTCTCACAGTATACTTGCTCAAAGTTTTGGGAAAAGTAGTGTCTTGCAAAGGAGAAAGTGAACTACATACTACACAAGAGCCATTATAGCATCTCCCACATTTTGTAGGATTAAAAAAAGATGATTAAAAGTAAAAGGTTTCTGTAAAATTTTACCTCTAGGAAAGCAGAACAATATTGACTGGCTAGAAGAGCAATATATTTGTGAAATGTTGTTTCTACACTTGTTACCAAAATACCATTCTCTGTCTCTTGCTGGAACCTAAGGGAGAGATGCAAGATCTGTAGAACTGACAAATGCACATTTTCACAAGACCTCAGCAGTTTGTTATTAATCCTTTCTTTTTGCTGAACACCTTATTTTACCCCATCTGCTGCGTCTAAAACACTCCTGCCTGACTGACCTACCTTTGAATCCACAGTTTTTTCCAACCCGTGCCGCAAGTATCTCACAATGATGCCAAAAATATTCTAGCTAATATGAGCAAGGGTGAACTGGGAAAGGAACACCAGAGAGCAATCAGAATTCCATCCCAGCTTCTTCCGGGAGAAGATGGCTGCTTTGCATGAGCTGGCAGCTGTAGAACAGCTGCACTGCCCTGACACCGCTTAGCAATGGATGCTAGTGGGGAAAAAAGGCATTTCTGCCTCAGCAAGAGGAAGAAATCTTGCAGATGGCATTTTTCTTCCAGCTTGGGACAAAACAGTTCTGTGAAAAGAGCTATTGGCACAAAAAACACAAGGAATTCAGCGTGAAAAGACCAGAAACTTTATCCTTGAATGATTGCAGCACATTCTTAGTTAGAATTATGATAATGAAACAAGATAGGATGATAAGTTTTGCAAATGTGTGCCAATGTCCTCAATGTCAAAACTTTGTCCTCAAACTCAGAACTTTTAATTCATTTTGAAAGAACTTAAGTGTCCACTTAAGGTAATTATTTTTAACTCAGATCTTGGAATCAGTGAATGAACAGAAGTGAACACAACACCTTATCTTTTCCACACCCAGAAAAATAAATGCATCAGAGGCCTTGGGAACGCTTGCCTTGTGACTACAGACACAGTGAACATCTCACTGTTCCACCAGTTCTCAACTCAGAGGGAAAGAGATAGAGGAGGTAACAGCTCTTTACACATTCCCTCCCCTGACACTCATCTCAGCACTGAGCTCTATTTATTCTGTGACTACATCTCCATAGGAAGGCACATGCTCTATGTCTTTTAATCTATTTTATAGCTATTGCTGTTGCTGTTCTTATTTAGCTTTACACCTCTTCACCCCAGCAAGATTGAAGAAGGCCAGCACGGTCTATCAGTACAGAAGCAGAAATACTGGAAAACACTGAGGAGTTTCTGTGTGAAACTGGTTTTTGCATATCAGCCAGCAAGTTGACTGGAAGTGGGACAGATCCCATTATATACGTAGCTTATAGGTCATAGAACATTCAGGAGTTCTACTCGGTGGTACCAATTCTCTCTATAAAAGCCATGTAAATACATAACATCTCAGCAGTATTCCAAAGAGGCAGATTGAATAAGGTGGCTTTAAAATGACATATTTTACAGTTTATCTTGCTGTTTCTGCCCTACTTGTCCTGTCACCAGACAGCAGAACAACATGCAAATTACAAAGGAAAAAGAAACACCGCACAGAGCCTTGGGAGCCCTACAATCTGGGTATGTCAGAGCGAATCCTTGCCTACATCGTGCCTTCATTTGGGCTGGAGCAGCATGTTTGCCATCCTTAGTTTCTACCTTCTACATGGGGTAATAAATTGCTGCTCTCCCTCCTCCCACTCCCTATTTTTTATTGTGCTAAACTGGAATTAAATGGGATGCCAAAAAATGTGATCGATGTCTGCAGGTTGAAGGTCCATCCCAGCTCTCCCTTCTGCCACCACAGACAGAAGCCACAGGCTAGTTACATGCAACAGGAGAAGCAAGCAAACCATTTGCTGCTTCCAAACAACCTCTCTCAATGAAAACCGCTGGAGTAACGTAACTGCTCCACTATCCTCCTGACTACTTGCCTAATGTGCTTTGTCCAGGAAAAGGAGATTTCCTGAGAGAGAGATGGGGCATCAGTGACTTCCAGCAGCCTCAGATGAGATTCACAGAAATAAATTACAGTCATTTCTAGGGACAAAATGCCAGGCAAATGCATAGCATCATCATTCCGGTAGACCAAGCGGTCCACTGGGCACAGCTCCTTAGAATTCTCATGCTTCTGTACTCAACACTGTTATCACACTGTTCTCTGCATTCCTCATTTTACATTTTCCCTGGTTCCAGAGGTTGCAGCTGTTTGATGTGTTTTATCTCAGATGTATCTTTGATGTATTTTAAAAACAAACAGCAGTGGCCAGAGGAGAACTAGGATTGGGCAAACACAGAGGAATGGTGATTTATTTGATATCTACTCACATTATTTTGTTTGAAATAATAAAAATAAAATTAGGTTGAATTCATAGACCTTTCCTCTGTTCTTTAAACTAGGATGATTTTTTTTTCCTCTAAAGAAGATCCATTACTTCCTTTTGTCACTGAATAAACGTTATCCTAGCAAAAACAAGGGTTGTAGGCTTGACAGTAAAGGGCGCTTTCCCCATAAACTTCCTTGCTATATAAAATCTTCCTGCTGATACACTGTCGTTGGGTTTTTCCACTCCCACTATTTAATTTCATCCTTTTTTGTTTCCTTTCTGTCTCCAATTCCCTGTCTTTCACAACCAATGTGCAAACCCTGTAATGAGTACAAGTAACACTTTTACTCAAGGATGCTTGGATAGGACTGTGGTTATCTAAAAGGAGTTTATCCTCTCCTCTGATCAGAATTTAGAGGCTGTTTTTCCGCCACTCTCAGAAAAAATACAAGACATGATCATTTCTACAAATAGCTTTTGGAGGGCACAAATAGAGTACAGGCTTCTTTGGGTTGTCATTTCTTGTGTTTTTCTCCCCCCTTGTTCTGAATTGTTTACTTTATCTTAGCCTAAACACAAATCCAACGAAGCTCTTTCAGAGAGTTTCAAGCTCTTTTTTAATTTCTCTCCTTGGGACATTAGGAGAATACAACACAGCAAGAAAAGTTCCTTTCCAAAGAGAAAGAAAACTACTAATAGCTCAGACTAGAGAGATTCAGTTCTGGACCCTGAACCTGAAGTTCTTGGGGTCCAGCCCACACAAACAGGCAGGCTCTCCACCATCTACCTCCTGAGCTCCATTTGGTGTCACTGTGGCAGGCAATCCAACCTCCTTCTCTCTATGCCATAAGGCTACAGTGCAATTCCTGTATGATCACTCAAGGCAACAGTGATACAAAACATCTGACACAGCCATCCAGTGAGTGTCTAAATCATTTTTTGGTAGGTACATCTCAGTGCTACAGTTATGTACCTGTCAGCTGGAGGTGGGCAAGAAATCACCCATCTTCTAAGCCAAAAGTATCCTAGCCAGAAATTGTGTGCACAAAGATACAAGCAAGTTAAGATTTATTACCTGAAGGTCTGCAGAGAAAGTGCGTTAGCTAAACTGAACTAAATTCTGTCTAGACGCTCTTATTCAAGGCACCTTTTCTGCCTGCTGTAATCAGTCTGGATGATATATTAGGCAGCATTACTGTTAATTACTTTGAGAAGCATGTAACCCACAAATCAAAGCTACTTCATGCTTTAACTAAGACGACGTTAGTCTGAATGCAATTTACTTATTTTAAAGTGGTCGTTTATTCCTATTGCTGCTTTGAAACTGAAACTACCTCTGACATGTGATGTATCCAAATGATTTCATGGTGCACGTATACAAAAAAGGCTGGACCACATCTATATATTTAGAACTACTGTGAGTTTTAGGTGTAGTGCTTCCATTTCACTGCTCATCTAGTATATGGCAAGAATTGGTAACTCTGGCACAAGGCATAGTTGAAAGCATCTACTGTGCAAATCTTTGCTCATTCTTCCACTACTATATCACAGTCATGACCAGTAAAAGCCCCACAGTCTCCAATGCAGGGCTTGGATGAGTCTTCTGGATGAGATGTAACAAATTCCACACAGAAAATTCATCTCCATACTGCAGATACTCTTCACCACACCCCTGATTTACTCAATGCGAAGAAAGAACATGTGGAGACAGAAATCCAAACCAGATCTGAGCCTAAAGAGCTCCAGCACAAGATCAGGCAGTGGCTGCTGGGTGCCTCTTGACTTTTTTTCTGTTACCAAGTTATGTATGCTTTGCTGGAGGACTTTGTGGTTCATAGTAAACAGCCACGAGCACTTTGTCAGTGCAGGCAGACTGTTGGCTGGATGCAGAGAATACCCACTAATGGCTCCTACTGTGTATAGCACAACCTGCTATATGTTATGAATGAAAGGGCTAATGAGCGTGGATGGAGATTGGCACACCAGCCCCATCAGCTTAATGACATTTTGAGATGTGAATCTGTTCTCAAAATCTTCTAAAGCGTCACAAGGAAACAAACATACCAAATATGAGATGAGCCATTCCTATTATCCTCCTGCTCGTCCTCAGAAGTTTCAGAAGGTGACAAAGGCACCTTTCACAAAGTTTCTGAAGTCGAATAGGATGAAGAATGGAAAACTCCAGAAACTACTTTCTTGAATACTTGAACAAATACAGTCCAGCTATGCCCATCCTCTCATCTGTTAGCTCTCTGTAAACACTCCAGCAATTGAGTTTTACTAGCAGGAATGTTTGCGGAGAGCTAATTTCAAAGTACCAGACATATCTGCAAATACTCAGCTTTAAGTTTGCTTATGCATGTAGCTGTCACTGAAATATTTGCATATTCATCCAAATAAAAATGTGGGAAAATACTACGCGACTTGTCCGTCCAGACAAAACTGATGAACCCAAGGTCCAGTGTAGGTAAAGGATTTTAGAATGACAGAATTCTGAGATGAATGAGGCTGCATACAACTGGACTGAAGCGTGTTGAGTGCACTGTCGTGCTGGAGTCTGCAGGTAAAGGTCACTCAATGGTTGGAAATTACCTGTTCCCTCCTGTCAAACATCTGGAGCACTGGGGACATTTGGTCTGCTGTACTGCAGCAGTGAGGTTGAACACTGGACAAACTGCTGATTGCAAATCTTTCTCCCTAACGCTTCTTATAAATGAATAATCTTAGCAGACTTAAAGAGAAGAAGGCAGGGGACAATAAATTGAATGAAATAGATTGTGAATACTTAATTGCATGAGAAATTGAAAGAAGTTTGTGGAAGTTTCTAACATCAGTGACACCAAAGTGCTGCAGAGCAGATCTATGTAAAACTCTACATCTAATGAGCATAAAGTTATGTGTCATCTGATTAATTGCAACAAAGAAGAGAGTTGAAGCCAGAGGCTGAACACCTCTTCCACATAGAAGCCTCTCAGAATCAAGCTCAGGTCTTTGGACCCAATCAGATATAACTGTGTGATTTTATCTTATTACTTAATTTTGTGAAACTGTCAAGGAACTCAAATAAAAGCAGGAGAGAAATACAGAAAAAAATGCCCCTTAATAAATTACAGGGCAAAAAAAATAAATAGAGGGGAGCTTATTAAGATTTCAATAGACTGAACAGGATTACATGATCACATAAATTCACAAAAATTGAATATAAAAATATCTGTTAAACACCACAGGCTGGGTGCCAGATTGAGGAAATCACTAGTGTTTCTCATTGTCAGCTACAGAGCTAGAGGAAACTCCTGTTTGTCCTCCTCTGGGTAAATACAAGAACTAAACACTGCTGTTAGACTAAAATAATAGCAGCATTCAACTAACTAATGTGTTTAGTCAACAAATCAATAATTAAAGGTCACGTTTCATCCAGGCGATCAATGTCAAAGCAGTTTGAATGGTTCTTTTTGTTCGGAAGAACGTATTTCTGTTACAAGTTTGCATGCAATTGTGTGAATTACATTCTCCATGGGAAGAAATGTAGAACTTAAACATTCTGACAGCATCAAAATATTCAAGTTTTATATTTGTCCTAACATTCTTTGTTTGAATTTTGGGATTGCATGAAAGGGCATTTTATTTTGCAAATATACAATATATTACCAATAAGAAGGCAATTATATAATTAAAAAACATTTTTACTTTTATTACAGTAGAGTGCTTTGATAGCCCCACCACAATATTTTTCATTTCAAGGCACCGTCTCAAGCTGTCTTTCCCCTTAGATTCACCCAGCACACGGCTCACATGGCTGATTGCACACAGCATCACGTTATCTTTCCTAGCTAGAGGCCTCAATCATTTCCTGAGTTGGGTGGCAGACCTTCTCATAAATTTTGAGCATAGTATCATTCTTCCCCAGGTACAGCATAAAATCTTTCTGAGGAAGCAGCCTTATTCATAGTAATGCTCTGTTGTGATGGCACAACGCTCTTCACACACACAGCGCAGCTCAGGTGCAGTACAAGCCAGGATAGCACGACAACCAGCTGTAAGCACAAAGCATCTATGACAAACATCAACAGCACCTGCTCCTGCAAGAGGACTTGGGCTTTAAAAGGCTATAGATACTACAGTAAGCCCTAGAAGGGCACCAAAACTTGACTGCACACCTGCAGAGGCATAATTATGAGTATCCTCATACAGAAGGGACTGCAGTCACTGGGGTGCCATGAGACTTTCCCTTCCATCTTCTTCCTTGCTGCCTTTGAGATTTTTCCACTAATGTGTCATCAGAGAGGAGCAGCCCATGGATCTCTACAGACCATGCTGGTTTCACAGCAGTGAGTCTGCTGCAACACGCTGTGTCTGAAACTCAAACTCTTTAGACTAAATGCATCCCTGATATTGGATAGTTTCCTGCTCTGTGTAAAGAGATTACTCCAAGAAAGAAGCAGTTAGCATATACCATGAGGCCACTACACACGTGGCTGGGTTCTTCACTATAGGGTCGCTGCTCTGAGCATTTTGCTACAGAAGAAAAGAGTCGTGGCTTAAGAGTTTTTCCTACTTCTATACATCAATAAATATTCATGTTGCAGCAGAGTTGAATGCCAAACAATTAAATACATTATTTTATCATTTGAAAAGAAACACAAAAGGAAATTAAGGCAAAACAAACTTGCTTTATAAATTCAAATGAATTCTGCAAATAATTTGGGGGTCTTCATCAATTCATTGATGAATAGATGTGAATAAATGAAGGGTACTTACATACAGAACTCAGCTAAATAACAGGAAAAAAAAAACCAACAATCATCCAAAACTTTTAAGCATTCCATAAAGCCATGTGCAATGCTATAATGCAATAGGAATTGCAGTAAAGGCAGCATAGTAGCAAAGTCCTAGGCCACTACATACGCTCAATGCAGCAGCCACAAAAACAAACTGGCCACTTACCTTTAGAAGGCCTCAGACACGTAGGGATCTCCAGTAAGAGCCTCTCCCCTCCACTGCCAACCCTTATATGAGGCCTGGGAAGGGGCAGATCCTGGCACAACCCCTCTGGGCACTCAGGAGCATTGCACTGCATTGCATGCACCTGAGCTCCCCTGGGCTGGCCCTGCCTTCCCACCTGGTGCTCAATCACTGCCTCAAGCCATGACTTAGCATTTCCACCACACCATGGTAACATCTAAATGTGAATGGAGATCCTCAAAATTGGACCTGGGAGTAGGCTGATTGCAGGAAGCAAAGATGAATTAAGGAAGAACAAAATGGATCCTTTTCAATTCTGTGTGACTTATTTGCCTTTAAGTACCTGATTTCAGAACAATCAGTGATCTTTTTCAAAGAAACTCTGGAGTTCAAACTGTGTGGGAGAATGCGTGTATGTGTGTGCATGTGAGCAGATGATGGAAGTTACAAAATTCACCAGATTCAGCAGTCTCTAGCATTAGCCATGTCTAATTGGAAACATTTCATTCATCTTTGATCTTAATAGCTTTTTGAAAGTGGCAGCCCCAGTGCCTGCTGTCAGAGCACGGGCTTTACAGTCCAGGATTGAGTAGGATAAATCTGTCTTGGCTGCCTTTGAATTTAAATATCTCTGACTTAATAACAGCAGCCACATCCACCCACTTCCTTGTTCCTCTCTAGCCCCAGTGTCCCTCTTGAATCCCAGCAACTTAAGAAGAATAGAAGTGGAAAAGAGGAATAGGGAATGCACATTTTTAATTATTTAAAAACAAAAAAACAATCATAAACATTTTAAAACTTCATTTAAAAAAAAAAAGCAACATTTAGCCCCAGAGCAATAATTCTAAGATCAGTGTATTCAGGGAAATGCAAAATCTTGAACATTAGGATATTCTCTTCCTATTTTCTCTCTTCTAATAATAGTCAAATGTACTCAAATCTCCAAGGATGTTCATCTGTAAAAAGAATTATGCAGACCCTCCCCCCCCCCCATGGAAACTTATTATTTTGAACATTTGGATTCAGCTGCTCATCTGTTTTCTTATACTATTACAAGTAGTCCAGCTGGATTTATCACTGCGTTGGAACTGATGGGATGCGCCTGAATGCAGCATCTTCCATCCAAGGCAGAAAGTTTAGGATCAGCTTACCCATCCTTAGGGAGTTTCTTTTTTCTTGCTGAAAGATGCAACAAGAATGACTTGAAAAACACAGAACAGCAACAATAACCTTCAAATCCCCCAGAAATCAGACACTTTGATCCGAGTGCCTAGACTGTTAAGAAGATGATCCCGCGGAACTAAAGGCACAAAAGAAACATTTATGAAATGAAATGTTTGCTTTCCAAAACTGACAAAGGAAGGCAAGGCTGATCTTTCAGCTTCTAGCAAGGACATCCAAGCTTCTAAGGTAATACTAATTATTTAGGGCTTCTGTAACTCTTTACATCACAGTGTGTGTACAGAAATCTTGATTAATAGCTAGCCTACATCGCAGCAAACCAGAGTTTTAACCTATGTTTATTACAAAAACATCATGATTTCAGCATTTCAGTGCAGCACTGATACTTTGGCAGAACTTTGCTGATTCGAAGCAAACCATACATCTATTTCTAAAAGCTCACGTTCTGCATATTGACATGCCACACCTCGATAGGGTTTAATCTGTACACATTTTTCATCTGAATGACTGATGTGAGGGACCCTGTTATATCCTTATTTCATAGAGTACACTTAAGCTGTTTGTTTATCGTGTTATCCTGTCAGTAGCTGTGGTTACATTTTTCATGGGTAATGTAACAGTAACCACTCCAAATTATTATGCTGATGTTAAAAATGAAAAACCCTGTTTTGTGAATTTCCTGGAAGAAGACAATATTAGAATTTGTAGCTCACAGTAAAGAAACGTCCTCTGAGAAACAGGAAAATAAGATCTTAGTTTTTCTTCAGGGTAAGAAGATTGATATTTTACAGAGCTTAATATTATTTTATCCAAGCAGTGGAGTGATGAATGAGGAATGCACCTCTCCAGTCTTTGCCTTTTCATTTCAAACTCCTTATATAGTGCTTTTGACAGGAATAGAAATAGGTACTCTGAAAATACGTTAGCTGTAGTACCTAATATTCAGTTTTACTACCTAAAATGGACATCCGAGGGCCTGGAGTACAGGAGAAGGAATGCATTTCGTGAAACACACAGGTGCCTTAAAAAAGACTAAAAAGAGAAGCTGCTAACAGCAATGGAGAATATAATAGAATTCAGTTTAATACACCACCTTTCCAATTCCAGGTATCCCAAAGAGCCTTGCAAAGCAATATGTTAGGAAAAGGTAAGCAGTGGTATAGCAATTCCGTATATAAATACTGTGGTTACGATTTAGTTTAGCAATAGCTCATGCTATTTAGACATTAAGGAATAGATTTAGCCTAGTTTTCCACCAGCTACCTTCTAGGCTTGGGATCTCTTGGGGGAGAAACTCAAGCCACAGAAGACAGATGCACTCAATAAAGAAACCCCATTTTCCACAATGAATATGATCCAAGGAGTTACTGGAGATAGCTGGTGAGAGAATGTCCCACGTTTTCAAATTTGAATCAACTCATGGTTGCGAGAAACAAATGAGATCTCTGAGGATAATTGGAACTGAAAGATTATGTGTGCCTGATGGGCAGGCGGCATCCGCAGAAGCGGTTTCCTCCCTGGTCCTTAATAGACCCCTTATTTCGAGAGGTAATGGAGACATTCTGTTAGCTTTCATCTCCATGAATAATAATTCTAAATTTAGTCTTGACTGTATGGAGGCTTGCGGAGTTGATAAATTGCTTGTCAAATCTCTGGTGAAAATGAAAGGCAGATAGAAGGGAGTGAGGACTGTACTTAGTGGGGCCTGCTGCTCAGCCATTGCTGCCGCCCGGAGCACAGAGCAGAGCCCTGCTTCGCATTGCCGTCTCCACCACTATGATTTGCTTCATGCAGGGTGAAAGTTCTCTTTCCTGGAAAGGGATGATTGCAGGCTTTCCTACAGGAACAAGCCATCTGCAGGTTGTTCTTCCTCTTTGCCACAAGATCAGACATTTGTACGTGCTTCCTGCTCTTCCTCCATTCTGAGGGGATTACCCCCTCAGCTTCTCCAAGGGTGATCTGCTAACTTAGTGACATATGGTTAAAGCACAACACTGCCAAGTATGCAGAAAAGCCATACTCTGTGAGGCTTTCTCCCTGAACAGAAGGAAGTTGCAGGGAAGACACTATTAGACTGGATGTCTTTGCATTCTTTTTGAGACAAAAATCTAAATAAAGGAGAGAAGCTTAGACCTAGAGACTTGTGGGTGCACCTCTATGTGTGTAACCCACGCAGACCTGTCCCCAATCACTTGGCCACATCCTCAGTGCATCCCTGCCTGGGATGGGTGACCTTCATGGGCTCCAGTGACTGCCACTGTTTTTAGGTTACGCGTAAGGATTGCTGCATCTCAATCATTAGAGCCTCAGAACACCCTGTCTTCTGCTCTGCTGCGACACTACAGTATAACTGCAAGTGACTTATTTCAAAAGTCTGAGGGTTTGAGAAGCATTCAGAAATCCTGACTTTTCCTAAGGCAGCAGAAGACTCTCAGGGCTTCATCACTTACCTCCTCCCTCTAATTAGCGCTTCTGTCAGCTTAGCTTCCACAGTATTTCAAGTCCCCTCCACAATCCCTCCACAATTCTAACTGGAAAGTTAGAAGCAGCAAAGGTGTGTTTGTCCCCTTAATTTATGTAGAAAAAAATTGTAGCTTCTCTGCAACCTGATAAGGGAGATAAGAGCCAGAGGTTAGAAAGAAATTGAGGGCACCCTCTGCCTTTTCCAGTCTGCTGCACTGAGGAGCTGGAACCCATTACCCGGCACACCTAAAACATCTCACAGTCCCACACAGACTAATTTTAGGTTGGTCGGCTCATTGCTTTTACACCTTGTATGCAGGTGTAAAATGATTTCCAGCATTTAAATTTAAACAGTCCGTAGGATTCTGTAGTGGTGTTGGTGGGCACACAGGATTGTCAACAAGCACTCAGACTACTTTTATTTCCAATCCAAACACAGCATCCTTTCTGACTCCCTCCCCTTAATCAATTCAAACAAAAAGCTTCATATGTTACATTTTTTTTGCAAATGGCAGGCTGCCAATATTGTGTGGGGATTTGATTTCTATTTCAAACTCCAAAAGGGAACTCCTGAGATGGCAGAGAAGAGGACGAATTAAAAGAACAGAGATGTAGGATGGAGTATATCAAGCTGGTTGGAGGACGCTGATTGTATTTCATGACAAATCTGGAGGCTTTGTGTAATTGTAAATATTGAAAAGACTTTGAATATAATAGCCAAACTGAACACTGACAGTGGTAGTACTTTTTAACAGGAGAACGTGAGCACACCTGGAAAAATGATGCGCCAACCCAGATAACGCTAACCCAGAAACTGCAACTTCTGTGATCCCAGACCTGAACCTGAACCACAGAGCTCCCTGACTGAAAACTCCTCCTTTTCTTTTTATATGCACACTGATGTACATAAGAAAAATCTCACGATCTTCTGAGTCCTTTGAAATCAAGCTCTTCTCTTTTAGGGAAGGTGTTAATTGCAAGCCATCATCAACTGTGGCTCCAGGGAAATCATCTGCAGCTGAAGGCTAATGTGTGCCAGGCTTAAAAACTGAGTGTAGTTATGCCTCTCTCCTATAGTATTTGGAGGTTCTTTTTTTCTTCTTTTCTCCCTTCGAGTAGAAATCAGCATGAAAACTCAAAGAAGACTGTATCATGGGTTAGGAAAAACAGTTCTGTGTCTTATGTACTCTGTCCTGCACTTATTTACACAGATTTTAGCAAGGGTTGTGTTACAAGAAATGCAGAAAGTACAGATCTCTGCCCTGTCATGATGGAACAGGCATCAATAAAGCAAAAAAAAAAAAAAAAAAGTTTCTTGTACTTTATCCAGCTGCAAGGCAGACTGTGACTTCTGTGCAGGGAAAGTTGCATGGCAGGTCATCTGTAAGCTGCCTGAAACACAAATCCTAGCTGTATTTGTTTACATCTTCCTGCAGGACCTGTGGCTTGTACCAAAGCGTGTGGGGAGATTTCCTGTCTGGGTGTTGCATGATAAGGAGCATGCAGGTCTCCTCACACTGCTGTCACTGCAGTTTACTGCAGTTTTCAACTGATCTGGGATTTAGTAGAAAAGAGTAATTAAGGCAGGATGAGTTCGGTAGAGTAAATTATTCCTCTCTATTGCTGTGACCTGGTGTTACCCCTACCCAAGGTATTAAAAAATCAGAAACCCCCCAGGACTCCTTCAGGTTTTGCAGACACCTGCAGTATATCTGTTACTTAAATTTAGGAATGACTACAGTAAAAAAGTACTCCAGCTCCTGAACAGAAGCAGCAGGAACACAGGCACCATCCCTTCAGCTTGCTGTGCGCAAAGGACGGCAACAGACCTTATTTCCTGAGCTTTCCATCATCTGTCCTTCCACGCCTCTACTGCTGTGCCTGCTAATGCCTATGATCACTAACCGTGAAAACAAAACAGCACCCATTTGCCTCCACAGTGCCCAAAGTCTGTTTGGACTCTAGCCAACATGAGCAGCAATTCAGTGGACATGCAACGCTGGCTTGAGTGTGCATTCACGAGTGCATGTTAATGCAATTACAAGAGCAAATGAAGCTCCTTCCCCCTAAATAAGTTCAGCCCTGCAATCCTAAATCAACAATCCAGTAAATCTGGAAAAACAAAGGGTTTACTTAATAGCAAGATGCAGCTTTCTTTCTTTTATTACTCTGTTTCTTCAACTGTGTATGTGATGCTAAATAGCTTTAAACAGCCATTTAGCCACCCACAGAGAGAAACTAGGTTTACAAATTTTCTTGTTGCATAGATTTGCTATGTGTCCTCCCTAGAGTATTGGCATTTTATTTGTTTTCCTGCTTAGAGAAATGGATGGATCCAATTTGCAACCCCAACAAAACTGAATAGCAGTTAATTCTCCCCTGCTCCTCGCCCCCCTGATTTTACAGCCTGGTTTGATGGAGATAAAAAAAAAAAAAATCAGTGAGAGCCAGAAGGTGCAACATACAGAAGACAAATACCAGAGGCCTCCTTTTATTGTAATCTTGGGGAAAAAAAAAGGATGCATTTCTGGTGAGTCAAGTTAAATAAATGAGAATGACAAGAGCAATGAAAGGCCAAAGAAACGTGACCCTGAAGAAAGACCAGATGAGCTGGTTTTAGCCTGAAGAAAGGACAAAAAGGTGTGTTGTAACAGTGAAGGAAGAAGGGAACAGCCCCGTGTCCAAACCCATGCCAAGCAGCAAATGATGGGTTTACACTGCTGCAGGACAGATCTGGGGCAGAGATGAGGAGAAGAGGAACTGCAGTGGTGAGAATAACGGTGGCAGAAAATTGGGCTTTACCTGGAGAGCAGAGACACTGGGGAAAGCAAGGAGCCCCCACAGCAGCCACTCTGAGAGGGAATTCACACATCTGCCAGGCACAGGAGTGATTCTGAGTGTTTTGCACTGGGGGAAGCTTCTAATGTTGCCTTCTTGCTTTGGTAGAAATTTCTTACCAAAATTTTCTGGTTTTTGTCTTCTTGGGAAGCAGCTGAGAGCCTGTGCGTGCTTGGTGGATGCAGCTTCACTCTCCTTCACAGATGTCTTGCACGCAACCCCTTTTTTTTTTCCTCTCCCTTTGCGCTGACACTTTCTGTCTCTGCTGTTCATCATCCAGAGTTAAAAATTCAAGGGTTGGTTTGATTATCTTATTACCATGGTGACCGGGATGACTTTTCTGCCCATGTGTGCATGGCAAGATGCTACAAACCTTTACTTCAGTGCAAACCAGGAGAATTGTTATCTGCATTTTTCTCTTCATAACTCAGGGCCATCTCAATGCAGTAGCTGGAACTGCTGCACAGTGCAGTTATCTGCTAAGCACCAGGTTTTCAGAGAGCCTGGATCTGCATGGATTTCTTTTGTTTACCAGATGGAAAGCAAGATTTCAGTTTGAATTAATGTTTCCTAAATGCCAAAACAGCATAAATCCAAGAAGATGGACATATCCTAGTATTTAGGGTCCTGCAAAGGAAAATACATTGTCCTATATAGGAACATTAAAGCCAAATATGGCTAAGTATTTTGGTGATGTTCAGCAGAAATAGAAATAAATAAGTAACATAAAACATGAAAAAAGGAATGACAGAAACATTAAAGAAACAAGCATCAGAACTGGCATAAGATCAGGGAGATTGGTAGGATTTGGGAAACAATCTTCAAGCAGAGCTTAGAGCAAAGGGTTTAGAATCTGACTATCTCCATTTTATTATTGCTAATTGGAATCTCCCATGTCCAAATGAATGACTAATTTAAGTCTTACTTAAATATGCCTTGAGTCATTTCAGTGCATTTAAGCCTTAATTAATCTTCCCTAACTCTTTTTGTCACTTCCTTTGAAAGGAAGATGAGTTTAATTAAAGAAACTGTCAACTTCATCTTAGTCTTAAAATTTTTTCTCTTAAATTTGAAAGGTCTGGGCTCTCTTACCGTCCAAGATCTAGCAGATTAAACACTCCTGTATCTTAAGGACATGTCAGTCCACCACTTGGATTACTTGCATTGTGCTTAGCTACAACTTTTGGACTCACTTCAAGGCTTTGTTATAATAAGAAAGATAAGAAATATTAAGGTTTTAATTAAAACTGCATTCAGGAAAGATCTTTCATTTAACACATGATTTTTATTTTTATTTTTTAATTTTTACTTTTTTATTCTTTCAGACCCAGCCATGGAGTGTAAACACTTACTTCAGATGGATTTGATCTGGATTACATGTCCTTTCTCCAAATGACAAGGATAGCTGATAGCTGTTCTTGAACATGAAGGCTCACTTAGGAGCTCCCTTCTTTTCTGACATAACACTACAGCAGTAATTCAGTTTTCTGCTGCTTGTGTCATACACAAATTCATGTAACTGAACACCTGTGGGTATGATCCAGCAGGGAAGAGTCTCCAGCAGGTGCACAATGATCCATCCCTGAACAGAGGCACGGAACCAAGCCAGGAAGCACAGCACAGTGCTGCATCTGCCCCTGTGGTTTTGATGCTGCGTGAGTTTCTGAGTTCTGGACCTTCAGCCTCCCCAGCTTCTCACATCAAAAAACTGCTGAATAGCTGCATAGGCTTGAAGTTGTGGTTTCACCAGTGCATTCTGGAAATTTGCTGGTTCTCCTGCAGTGCCTGCAATCTCACCATGTCACTTTGATTGAAAGGACAAAAGTGCACTGTCACAGAGGATGGCATATGTGTTTTTACCACCTGTCAGACCAAGGTGCTTCAAGAGGTGATGCCCTGGAACAGGATGTCCAAGGACATGGTGGAGTCACCATCCTGGGAGGTTTTCAAGAAAAGGAGAGATGTCGCACTGAGTGACATCGTTTAGTGCTGTGCTGCTGATGGTTTGATGGCTGGACTGGATGATCTTAGTGGTCATTCTAACCTTAACAATTCTATGAAGAGAAGCAGCTGTAAAGAGAAATCTCCTTTTATATTAGCAGCTTGTTTCATCCAGCTGAGAGAAATGCATCAGGGGAGAGGAATCAAACAAACTCAGGGAGAAAGTTAGGAGATCTATGGAAAAGGACAGGTGAGAGGTGTTGGATGTTATCGACAACGTGATTGGGAATTTCCTTCCACTATCTGCGTTTAGAGCTTGGGAAGTCCCCTGCACCCACAATTCTTGCTCCTGGAGGAAATTGAGGGATGAACCCCTGGCTTCACAGGGCCGCCTCTTCCATGCGTGTGGGCTCATTTCTTCCTATGTCAGCTGGACACATTTGTCATTTCCAGCTCCAGCCAAACAAATTCCAATCCACTCTTGTTTACTTTAGATTGCTTTGTCTTTAATGTAGCATACAAGGATTTTATGTGCTTCTGTTTCATCAATGTAATTCTTTTGTTGCTATGGCAATCAGCTTCAATTTTCTTTCGTTCTGGCAATTGTATTTTTATAGTCTCCTGCTCTCAAAGAGATAAGCTGCCTTGTATATCACACAGACACTAAGTATTGCCTCTATATAGACACAGACAACCTTTGCTTTAAGACTTCGTTGCTGTTATTTGCAACAGTAGTTTACTGTTGCTGATGTCATTTTTATTCCTTTTTTGTGGGCTCTGTTTCAAATAGGCCGTTGGCTCAAATTTACTGATTTGTGCTACTGCTGTGGGAATGCAACAGTGTAAGAAGTGCTCTCCTGCTGGCATTTGGTGGCTGCAGAGGGTACACATACAAAGCCGGGGCTTGAAAATACAGATGAGCACAGTGGATTCAGCAGAGTAAGCACCAGTCCAAATTCTCTGCAGCCTTGTTTTGGCTATAGAGAAAATAACAATAAAATGTATAAGGTATTGAAGAAAATAATGCCACAAATTTACCTTCTTCAAGGTAAGCATCTTCAAGTCAGGTTTTCCAAAATAAGGAAAGTGGTTACTCCATCACTTTGGATCACAGAAAGAAACATTGCATCGGATGTTCAAGGCCACATGATGGGAGTCTCGTGATGAGAGGCAAGATGTGAGGGCAGAAGGGCTGCTGGGCAAGCATTGACATGAGAGGAGGCCAGCCTCCAGGACAGACATGTCCAGCACCATGGGATGGACCTGATGCTCCTCTAGCATGCTTGATAATCTACAGTCACTGTCTCTAGATGGCCAAAAATCCCATGCATTTAAAATATTATCCTCTGTTTAAGTATACGTATACCAAGACTTACTAGAGAGAAATCCAAACGTGGAGAGATAAAATGGCACGCCAAGGTCACATGGGGAAAATGTTGCAGGGATAGAAATTAAGCTGAGATTTCCCAAGTTCCAGCTGTCCCTAGTCAAATATACAAGTGGCTAATCAGCACATTCTTTGCAACCTGCTGACGTGTTTGAAAAATCTGTGCATATTTTTTTCTCCCCTTAAAAAGCTTGTGCCATTCATTGTTAAGGTCTGGAAACACTCCATACTAAAGTTATCAAGTCTGTCATCTCCTCAACATTGTGAAACCAGCCTCCTCACTATCCTCTCCACCAGGCAGAGAGTGGAATAGGAGACAGAAGTAAGGGAGTCATTCTGCCAATATGCTCGACTACGTATTACATTTGTTAGGCCATATGGCTTGCTGTTCGTCCCTAATGAACATTAGGTAGTGCTTAAAATTGGATAACGTATTAAGGAGCAGAAACTGAGAAATCACACCCACTTGTCTCTGCAGCTTTCCTGTAGCAGCACATCAAAGCTCTTCCCTGCTGGCAGCCAAGGTCCTACACACACACACACACACACACACACACAAACCACTGAAGAATTCACGGCATGACAAAGTGGACACAGGAATCAACACTGGCTGGATTGTTCCCATTCCCAGCAACTTGGAGTGGCAGGGTTTTATTATTTGATAAGCTGCACTCCTATTATGCAAGAAGTTGTTCATTCATTGGAGTGAGGTCCACTGTAAATGACATGGAAAAATTTTTTTTTTCCTCTACAAAAAAAACCTCGCAACCCAAATGCAGGGAATAAATCATGCAGACCCTGGGGAGATGATTTGCCTCAAACAATCAGGCTCCCTAGGATCGCCAGTCAGAAGCAGTTAGCATACAACTGCCGCTGCTGTGTGCCTGCTCCAGAAGAATACTCCCCGTTGCTTTGGGAGATAAAGGGCCGCACCAGATGGCAAATAATGAGAAATGGAGTGCTGAAAAGCTGACTGAAGATCTGATGAGTGGATGATATTTTATTTCTTTGAGTTATTATCTTTTTTTTTTTTTTTTTTTAATTTGGTTTTATGCTTTTCAAAGAAACTTCATTCTCCAATGTCCTTCCTAGGATGGAGGAGATGTAATCCACTTCCTCAGACAGGATCTTTTCTGGAATTTCCTATCCATTGCTAATCATCACTTATTTTCTTAACTTAAAATTGGGCAAATGAATGGCCACCATTTCAGTGATGTTCATCTTCATTTTACTGATTTAATCACAAGCGAGCTTCCAGCTGTACAAGCTAGATAATAACAAACATCTGAGATATTATAAACTCTCCCTTCTCCTTTCCCTCAAAATTATTCCTGTAAGTGAAGTCAGAAAAGGAAACATTTCCTATCATTTGTATTTATTTTAATACAAATTCATGTAAAAAACTAAGGCGACACTAACCTGTACAGTGTGCCTTTCTGTGCTGGGATGAACCA
The DNA here is from genome assembly GCF_019232065.1 of Centrocercus urophasianus. Lineage (NCBI taxonomy): Eukaryota > Metazoa > Chordata > Aves > Galliformes > Phasianidae > Centrocercus > Centrocercus urophasianus. The sequence goes on from NW_024884822.1 coordinate 10,403,110, forward strand.
CGGTCTTAAAAATGCAGGTAAAACCAATGCACATCAGGTAACATTTGTGCCTGAACATCTGAACCCACGGGGAACAACTTTAATTCTGAATCACAAAGAACTCAATATTTCAATTGAAGTTGTTTTTTGTTGCTGTTGTTTTTTCTCTCTTGATTCTCTTCCTAGGTAGAAATATGTCAGTTTTGGAACACTTTTTTCCCTGACAGAAAAATGAAGTTAGTGATGAAGAGAACGTCTCCATGAAAGTTCTCATGGAAGGATCAAAAATATCCAAAACCTCCTGATATCTCCCATCCCAAGACTTGGCCTAACATCACCACCACCATACTGAAAATAAGACAGCCAAACTTGAAGTTTCACTAGTACTGTGTTTCTATTACCCAGAGTTCAGTTTCAAGTGCAAGCACCATCATTTCTCTTTTATGATTTGTTTCCAAGCTGTTTGCTTTGTCTCCTTCCCCTCCCCCCCAAAGAATGGTTTAAGAGATTTTACTTATAATGAAACATTACTCAATGTCACGTTAAGCTTTCAGCCAATCACACTGGTAATGTTTTAAGCTTGGTTTCTCATCCCAGTTATTGCACTACATTGATCTGTGCGAACCAAATACATTGCTTTAGTATTGCTCTCTCTCAATTCCCTGCAGAAAAGCTTCACATTTTAAAACCATTTCCAATGGCCTCAGGAAAGTAATGGATTTGTAATAGTCTGAGTGCACACAATCATTTAATAAGCATATAACTATAAGCACGACTCATGAAGATGGTAGGTTTTGAAGCAACGTGCTGACATGTATGCTACCTGCAGTAGGTAATGGAAGAAGAGAACTATAATCACATACAGCTCATGCAGCCTTTTCTCTTGCCATGGTTATTGTCAGATAGATACTGGACTTCTCTATAGATCTTAGTTAAATAAGACTGTTCCCCCTCCCATTTTTAAAGCAAAACAACTGTCATCCACAGAACACCACAGTGACAATATCATGCAAACCCAAGAGCCCCTGAACTGTGACATAAGGTCCTTTTATTTTCACTGCTCCTTGTCTGGATGCAAATCACTCGTCTGAAGCTCTCTGCTCCGCCCGTTGCCTCATCTGTCTGCCAGGCACATCCAAGTAACTACCAAGGGCATCCACATCACAAGGCAAGTCAACAGAAACATCTAAGAACACTACAGGACACCCCCAAACCATTCTCTGGTGATGTTCTGCTCACCTCATTGACTACAACAGGTAGTTTAGAGCAGTTACACTATTTTCTTGGGTGTCTCAGCAATTCCTTAGAGCAAAGTGATGCAGACATAGGGATTTGGAAGCTACAGCTCAACCCATTTAACATAGTTCACCCCAAGCCAATATCCTTACTGAGCTCCACTCTACAATCACTGCCCTGCACATGCTCCAGTACCAGAAACCATGTATTAATAGTCAAAAAGGGAGTCCTCTGGGAAAAGGTAAGATCTACACCATTCAAGACAAATGTCTTGTCCACAGTGGCAAAGAGATGCATTTGACAGACGTTCAGGTCTGTTAGAGGATGATCAGAAGAGCATGGTAGAGGGAAAAGGAAAAGAAATCCACAGAGTGAACAACAAAAATCTATATGTGGCACCAAGGAATCTGGCAGCAGGGTGGAAGATAACTCTCAGACATGTTGAGCAGCAGATGTTTGGATGCGCTTCGGTTTATACTGGTGTGGAAATCTCACTCAAGCATTTAGGTCTGGCTTCAATGCTTGAGTCAAAGGAGCTCTAATCCTAATTACTTCTTAACAGAGCCAGAAAAACATGCAACTTCAGCTGATCTCAGAAATCACCTGTGAAAACAGCAGCAACTGAGTTACGCTTACGGCAATTTCACTACTCCTGATCTTGCCCAGAATTAATCTGAATGCAAGCATATCTGTATTTAGGGAAAAAAAAAAAAAAAAAAAAAAAAAAAAGAGACTGGATGCAACAGGTACTAACACTCCTTGAGACAAACAGTCTCCTCCCATTAAAAAAAAAAAAGGGAATTTGAGAAATTTCAGCTGGCAAACCTGCACAGCAAAATACCAGCGGTGTCTGAGCAATGTCCAGAAGAAATCTCTCACAAAATCCCATGGAATAATCCCATGGAAAGATTTATAAACTTGACTGCAAACAAACACGACAATTTTTCTTTGCACTCTTCTGGCTCTTCTTGTTTTCTTCAACCCTTTTTTTTTCTTTTTTCTTTTTCTTTCTTTTTTTTTAACATTTTCCAAGTAGAACAGGCAAACTTCCAAACTGAATGTTTCTTCGTTTAAATTTCCCTGGAACAAAGGAATCATGAGACTTCTTGATAAAAAATCCAACTCCTTCAGTGGTAACAATTCTTCTGCACATCTTGGTTTGAGATCCAACTGAAACATTTTAAGTGTAATAGCACTAAACTTCAAGGATTTGCTCTCAGTTGGCAATGAAGTATTATGTCCCTTGGTTAATTCATTCATAACATCAGTATGTCTGAAACAGGAACAGGGAGAAGCACAATCACTTGTGGCAGAATTTGGCTGACGTGATATTCATCTGTGCTTTTTCATTCTTTTACAGTAGGTTACATTGTGGCAGAAGAAAGAAGGAAGGAAGGAAGTAAAGGAGGAAAGCAAGGGTTTTTTTATATATTCTCATTGAAATATTTTCCAAAGAAAAGTAGTCAACATTTCTAAGCAGTTCTTGAAAGAGCAGCAGCTGTATCAGATATCCGCTCTCTCAGCAATGACGTCAGTTTGTTGTTGTTGTTTATTTTCTATCTCCTACTGAATTAGAATTTTCCTGTACTTGCTTTAGCCATCCAGACTTTAACCCTGCCAAGGTTTACATTAAAATCTAGGGGAGGAAGTGTTGCTTGACTCCCTTAGGATTTGATGAGGATTTTGTTTTTGAAACAAACACGCTCGGCAAAAAGATTCAAATTATTTTCTGGTTCCATCATTAGCATTGTGACTCTTCCATCGTAAGCTGAATTTTACCCAGAAGTAGCACTTCCTCCTCTGCTGATGCACTGACATTACAGCGCTTTGTCAAAGCAGTTAAGAAGTGATGTGTTCCTGCGTAGGCAATGATAGCACAGGGATAATTTTTAAATGAAAAAATGAAGAGCAAGTAATCTGTCATAAAGGAAGTTCTCAGTGAATACAAGGAAACATTCATCCTGGATTTCTCTCTTGGGTCTACCACCTGCCTTGGGAAAAGAGGAAAACAGAGAGATTTGCGTTAGGGGTTTGGTTCCTATCAAAAGAAGTGGATCAGAATAGTAAGTCCAGATGCAGCAATACTTTTCAGTACTAACTTCAATGGGTTTTTCCCCGCACAAACAAAATGTAAGCTTGTGCTCTGCTGCTTTCCATGTGGCCAGACATCCAGCAGCCCAGCACAGCACATCTTACCTTGCTTTCATCTCTCTGTGCTTGTTTCACCATTCACTTAGTCACACTTTCCGACTAAAATGACAAGGATGGTTGAATACTTCCACGCATATAAATGTTTCCCAGTTCACAGATAGCAATAAATACACAGATAATGAAGAACTTGTAAACATACCCACTGTGCAAGTATCCATCTTTGACATCACAAGCTGTTTGGCTGCAGCCTCTCTACTGTGTGCAGCAACGCCATGGGGCAGCTGAGTTTGAGTTGCATGGGCCTCATGGGAATACATTTTTCTGATGAGACATGAGTGGGGACTACCAAAGCCTCAGCCTGGTTTCTGGGTTTTTGAGTGAGCACCTGGTGAATACTACAAAATGTCTCCCAGCACCCAAGGCTTTCATCTCGCTCTGCATCGGTTAGTAGCTGGAAAAAGAAGATGGAGATTTTGTCACGGTAGCCAGAGCACAGACAGGATTCTGAGCAGCCAAAAGGGCGGATGTTATCTGTGAGAGTGCTCTGCTTCCTAATCCTTTAGTACTTATTTGCAGCTCCACGGTATCCAATAATTATTGTCTTGGAACCTATCCAAGAGCACTTTGCTGCGAGTAAAATTCAGCTAAACACATTCTATAGAGCGCAGCCTCCCTGTTGGATGAATATCACTCGTTGCATCAGGTCTCTGGCAGAAATTCTGAACTCCAAATTCTTGTTCCTAACAAATTCTCTCCAACATTGGCTTGAAAATTTTTTGGCTTGAAAATTGTCATTCCACCAACCTTCCTGCAGGACAGCTCATTTGCAAGAAGAGAGGGATTTCAGAAAGGATGCGTGAAAATGAGTCTTGATTCCACAAAGCACTTAAGCACTGGCTTAGAGTTTTCAGGAGGATTTAAATGTGCTTTCAATATTCTCCTGATCTAGAAGCATCTTATTTCAAAAACTTGTTTGTAAAAACTTTACATTGCCTCTTCTGCAGTTCTTATCGCTCTTCATAACTGCAAGGAAAAGAATGGGAGGAAGTAGGGAACACTGGGACATAGAATTTTATAAAGAAAACATAAATAAATTATATTGTCCTGTGAAATTAAAAAACACTATTGCTAAATAATAAATAAATACTAAATAATACATTATTTTTTTTAAAAAGGTTAACAGCTGATTTCTGTAGGGAAGCCATGAATTAAACATCATGCAAAACAATTAAACTCTGGGAAATAGGATTTCTGATATAGCGGTCAACAATTAAAAATGAATGTTCTGCTTCACTCCAGGGAAAAGCAGTAAGATGTCATGCTTTCATGCCATGGGGAGCAAACATACCATGCATCTCCAGCTGGAAAGTTCTGCAAAATCGAAAGCAAATACAAAATGAGTGGCAGAGACTTAATCTGAGAAACTGTTACACAAAAGATTCAGGCTGCAGTTGCTATTTCTGAAAGAGAAACACCACTGAGAGACACTCACTTCTCCCAGTAGCAACCTTCAAAATTCTCCACCTGCACTTACTTGCAAATACAATTCCTAACAGCATGGGCATCCTTACAAGAAAATCCTGCTTGAGGTCCACCAACTGTGACAGGTTTGTCTAGAAATTGGTACCTGGGAGCATAACCAAACCACAGCCTCCACTCACAGACCATGTCTATGGCTAGAGACTTCAGTTCTTGCCCAGGAGCAAGTTTAGCTAAACACATGTAAGAGTTCATGCATTTGTTTTCAGCTTTCTCTGAGCAAAATGTACTATAGGCAGTATAAAAAGATGCTCTAATGTGAACTTACAGCTTCTGAATGGAAGCTTACTTGCCTACAGCTATTCTCTTTACTTTTTATTCTGTGTTACACCACCCAGAAAGGTGTGCTTGGGCACCATACGTAGTAAAACAAATAAAACACTGTTGTTTAAGCCAAAGCCAAGTATCTTCTGAAATGATCATTAACACTGTCATATTTTAATTCCTGCTGAAAGCATCCAGAAGCGATGTCCTATGCATGAGTTAGTTTTGGTGCCAGCAACTTGAATGCATTGCCTACTACCTGTACTTGAGCTACGTGAAGAGATGATATCCATTACTGTTTGCCTTCCCATGCCCATTACTTGGGGAATAGTGTGAATTGTTTACCACAGCCAATGGGTATTGGAACAGATGGTAAATATCTCAGTTCCTGCCAACAAGAGTCAAGAGATGCCACTAAAATCCATTTAGAATGGGGGAAAATAATTAAGAAAGTACCTACCTGAGAATTTACCTAGGTCTGTTGCGGTGAAATCTGTTGGCTAATAGGTAGTTTCAAAGTGCTTGTACTGAATGGTTCTTTCGAAATCTTGTCTCTGCCTCCTGTGCTGTTAGGAAGAACCTCAGATGGGCACTTCTCTTCAGTGATAAACAGGTCCTAGTTTTAATCTGAAAGGAATTTTATGTGTTACAGGGGCAAGTTGAATGGAGATGTTTCATTTTCTATCTGTTATATATCAGTGATGCAAGCTATTATGGAAATTATTTTAGACTTGGCAGAGCTTTCCAGAGAGAAGCAATCAAGACATAAATGCTCACAATGGCTTGGATCACAGAGCCATTTTTTTCAGTTCAGGCAACATCATTTCTTTTCCCTCTCTACTCTGTAGAGCTGCATGGTTATTGAATAGTGACTGAAAAGTGGGTCATCGCTTTGTAACGCATCCACTGGACATGCCAAGAAACTTTTCCAAGATCTTTCACATAGCCATTGCTTGTGGCTTGATTAGAGTGACTCGCAGGGTTGTACAGAGCTGGCAGCCATAAAATGTTAAACTTTCATATGAGGCACTGTGAATAGTATATTCAAATGCATTTTTTCTCTCTAGGATAATCTGAAACTCTTCAGCTCTCATCTCCCACCAGTTCTTGCTACTGCATTATTTTCATCTTGTAAGATGGTTGTAGGGAACTTGTCCTGTCCTGTCTTGTCATGGTATGATACTTGTCTTTTATTTCCCTAGATGGCAACAGAGGGAGAAAAACATCAATAAAACCTCCTTGTTGAATTCACAGGGAAAGTTTGCATTTGTAGGATTGCATGTGGAACCTATTTTAAAAAAAGTCTGGAGAGAGTAGAAAAAAGACTGTGAAAGGAGCCAATCTCCCGACATTATGTTCCATGACCCTGAAATACAGCTAAATATTTGGAACAACATCAGTTTAAGCTATGGAGTATGGGTCTGGTAGGGACAAACTGAAGGCCAGGAGTTCTGCCTTTCTGTTTCCATTGAAGAGCAGATGGATTTCACTGCATCCTGGCAATGATGAAGAATGCCCTACAGATCCCATATACTTTGTCAGTGAATAATTCGTACACGATAGCTATGATGTAGAAATAGGTCTTGTATGTTCTTATCCTTTGACAGATACACAGCAACTTGTTCACTGGCCCAAATCCTATATCAAAGCTCAGGCAGGATCTAAATTCTTGTCCCAACCTTCAGTATTACACTTAACAGTGCAGGCCATATTTCTTAACTCATTATATTACACAAAAATTATTCATCACTTCATTGGAAAAAATGGTTGAGTGGACTAGTAGATTTTCATGCCCATTTTTAGGACTAGATTTACTGTCTTGAGAGAGAGTAGGTGTAACACTTTTGTCTAGTCATTCAGTATCCTGTTTTCTCTTGAATTGAATCCAGCATCTTACATACTCATTCTGTGACTAACAATGAGAGTTTGGACGATTTTGCCATCCCTTGTCCAATTCTTCATTCATATTGCTTTACTGCACAGCGTAGATACACCTATTGTTACACAAAGCAGAACTGAAGCCTGGGGCAGTCACTGGCATCATTACTATTTACAGTGAGAGCCTTGGTGGGCTAGGGAAAATGAGCTTCCCATGAGGTCACAACTTGGGCCAACAGCACTTTGCAGTCACATAGAGCTTCCTGGAAATGAGTTTGAGCAACCCACTCTCAAAGATGTGCTTTTAACAAGCTGACTTGGACCAATGCACCTTCAGAACAATCTCCTTTCTGCTGCTCTTTCAAAACAGGAAATTATTCAATTCAATTCAAGTAATTCAAATGAGATCAGAAGACTACTGTCATCGTATCATGGGAATTTATGATGAGATTCTCCACTTTGAAATGCAGAGACTGTGTAACAAGCTTGATGTTCAGATGAGTGTACGCACGCATTTGTGTGTTGGTGTGTGTGGAGGTCAAGATCTTCAGCACACCTTGCAAAAATTCAAAAGGAAGCATGGCATAAGGAAGTGAAACTTGGTAGGAAGTGAAGCGCGTGTGGTCCTCATGTTTATTTCCATTAATGTAAGTGTTTGGAATTGTGTTAAAGTGAGTTCAGCAAGCTGCACTTTTCCCAGGAACTGTGCTTACTGCCCTTCACTGGGTGAGCTGTGCTTTTCCCTCTGGCACTTCTGCCAGTGCTTCTTTCAGAGCCATTTCCAAGCACAACTAGCACTCCTTTCTCTACAAAATAGGAACTGCATGAAACAAAAGGGTACTTCAACACTATTTTGCAGCCAGCCAAAGGCTCAGAGGAGCCTAAAATGTTTTTTATTTTTGTTTGTTTGTTTGTTTGTTTTTTAACGTTGCAGTCTTACTGAAAAAATGAACAACCTTTTCAATCTTTTACCCTATCCCAAGCACTGATGCTGGAAGTCACAGAATTTCTAATACTGACATCTGCCAGCAAGGTAATGGGAATCCCATACAAACATTCAAGCTTCTGGAATTGCAAAACCACCTCCTCTGGGTTCACTGGAGCCCAACATTTACAAAGGTTCTGAAGAACACTGTTCTACTCAGCGTTCACTGAGTGAAATCAGATAATCATTTACCCTTTTGTAAAGTTCAGGTAATTTTCAGGTCACACAGAAAACAGCTCTTGATGTTGAAGGCAAGAAAATGAACTTCACTCTTAACTTGATCCACCCTTGCACTGTTACAGCAGGACTGTACATCAGCAAGGTTTTAAAACTGGAGACCGAGTCACCACTGAGTCTGCTGGCACAGTTGTTACAAACAAGATGTTAGGCAAAACACCTGGGGGAATAGTTCTTCAGCTGGTCACCTACCTACACAGACCACAGGTGCTGTATCCTCCCCTCCTCACACTCATAAGCACTGCAAGCATCTCCAATGTTCAAACTACACGACAATGTGTGAACATTTCACCTTACAGCTCCAATTAAAGCCAATCTCGCTAACAGAATAGACAGAATTATCTCAGGATGAATATCTGATGCCCAAGTCTGTATGATCAGTTTTCAAAGTCAACATGTTCACATGATGATTTTAGCTCTTAATGTCACAATTACACAGCTCTGCACAAGTTCCAAACCATTTGCTAAGTGCAGCTAGATTTATTATCTTCGATTACATCCTTCCATTGCTATTGCACCTTTACAATCAAAAGATAGCAATCTCTTTTTGCAGGTCTTTTCTCCCCATTATTTTAAAAATGACCATGTGTAGCTTATTCTCAAACTCAATTGTTCAGATGTCTTGATATTCTTTTTTTTCTGTCTGAAAAAAATATGTATTTACCTAACTTGGATAAATAAGTTTATATATAGGTTAATGTGAATATTACTCTAGACACAAATGTGGTGTGAACCTATTTACACTTCTCTATCTTGACTGTATATGAAAGAGGGTAGGAGCTGTGAGAATAAATAGAAGATTAATAGAAGCAGCTAAAAAAGGAGACTGGATGAGAAAGAGTTGTTTCCTCCCGTGTCCAGAAGTTCTGTGACTGTTTCTCAGCCCACATAGAGAGAGATTCCTTAGAGAGGCTGCAAATGCATTGAACTCCAAGTAACAGTGAGGCTGCTTTTCTAGATAACTATGTTTAATGGAATATTAACAGCAGTATGAATATCACATTGTGGGTCTGCAATTGAAGCTCATTTGGAGCACTATCCTGCCTACATTTCTTTTGTTATAAGTCTGCAACAGAATTCTACAAGAGCTCTGGTTTGTGCCAAATTAAACAGAAGTTCAATGCAGCAGCCTCTTGCAAAGGTACAGGAGAGCACATGGCTAAAACCAGTCCTGCAGTTCCATACACAGCTTTTCAGTAGTGCCTTGCAGCACTCTTTCTGATAGGGACATAAATAAACAAAGCAAAGAGGTGATGGAGTAAGAAACACTGGTCACAACATCAGTCATTCGTCCCCTGGTCTCTGCACTCCTTACAGATTTTAAAGGTCAGGAGAACGTGGAACAATGCCCAGGTCCAAAGAAGAATTAGCAAGGAAGGTTAAAAAAAACTTTTCTCCCCAATGAACGTGAGGAATTTTCTTCCCTTTTCTTCACAGAGCACTGAGCCGTCTGGGTTACGTGGGTCTGAGTACTTTGTGGTTAACATTTGCTGTGATTGGTTGAGCCACTGTATAAAATAGAAAGGAAAGTTCACCTTTAAGATATATATTTTTAGTAACTGACCCATATGGTGCAAACTGCTGTCCAAAATATATTTTTATTGCATTTAAAGGCTTTAAGAAAAGTTTTTCTCTGTTAAAAATTTTTACTTGAAATGATAGGCAATATTTTGTAAGTGCTGGGCAACACCATTCTTCTTATCTCCTAGCAGGAGGAAACCTTAAAATCAGAGAAATGCCTTTTTCCTCCTCCCTTATCACCACACACATTTCCCCTGTATTTTAATATTGATCTTTATTTCTCTGTTCATGGCAGAGGAAAACTTCTGGCAACTCAAACATATGCATTCTTGAAGAGGTTATTATAATAGAAAACATCTTCAGACAAAAGACATTAACCAAAAGATTTCCACTACCACAAATAGGAAAATGGAATCAAACTACCAAAAACTGACTTTCCTTATGCAGATGCAAACAACAGCAAAGACAACAAGGCTCTGAACAGATTTGGGTTTCTACTGTAACCATAAATAAAGCAATAACAACAGAGGAACGCATGCTGGTCACAGTAAACATGATCTTGCTACTGCTTGGACACAAACCAGAGGGTCAGTGCTGCACACTCTGGTGAGCAGAAGTGATGGTATGTACACAGGATGGTATGCACACCTCCCAGAGGTTTGGTGATAGAGTGATGCTCACCCACATGCATTCCAGGGTCCCATAACCTAACGGCAACCTTTATAGCCCCTGTTGCCTATCTTCCTTCAGCAGAGAAGGATGTGGGGTTTCCAGTAGCACGGAGCCTAGCTTAGAAACATAAGGACACCTTAAAAGGGTCTCCCTTACCACAGCTAAGGGGGGACAGACCTAAGTCACCATGAGGCATTCATGCAACTGTTCTTAGAGCCCCCACAAATATTCCTACCACTTCCCTTTGAATCTCACTAACAGGGAAAGCTGATTACTGCCTTGTCCTCACAGCAGCTTCCCATCACACCTCTCTGTTGCAGAAGCTGCGCTAAAACTGTTCAGAAGCTGCGTGTTGCTTAAGAGATGCATTTGGCTGCCCCTATTCTAGCATTTATATCTCTGTTACCCAGCAGGTGCATTGTACTCAGGTCTGCACAGTCCTGCGTTCTGCCTTCCTACTAAGCTATCAGCCCCAAACTGCAGCTGTACTACCTGTTTGGACTGAAATTAATCCAAATCTCCTGCACGTCAGTGTGGGGGCAGAATTGCCTTTGCTCAGCAGGCTGCAAATGCACTCTTAAGTCATTCAAAGCTCTGCCTACAGCCAGCTCTAATTTTATTCTATTTTGTTTATGCTAGAGTGGCTGGGCTGGTAGTTTTTTTTTCCTTCCTTCCATTTAATCTACCTTTGTCTTTCTAATAACATCTTCTAATAATATCTTCCATCCTCATTTATTTATAGCTACTGCCCTTTTGTTCAGGTATTACTACTGAAAGTGATCTAAAATTGAGTACAATTACTGTGGAGGTGCTGGGGGTAAGTCACTTATTTGTAGGTTAAGTTTTGCATTTGAAATGCTATTGAGATAGATGGATTTTCTGTGTTGTTCCTGCTCCTAGTCACACTGCAGTCTGGATGGGAACGGAATTCAGTGAGGATTGTAGTGTGGGTGTGTGCCAGCATTTCTTCCTGAAAGCTTACAATCTCAGAGGAAAAGTGGCTGATAGGTTGTCTTCATTTACCTGGCAGGTGGTACTTAGCAAAGGGAATTGCACTGGATATGCTTGGTCCTTTCAAGCTCCAACTGAAGGAAACCAATGGTCAACAAAAAGCACAGGGAAAAATCCATTCTGAAGATGCTTTAACATGCCACCTCAATTTGCAAACAGTACTGGCCTAGCTCTTTTCTTCTGAAGCAACAGCTCTCCTCCAGAGGAGTTGCTACAGTGTGACAGAACAAAGAGCATTCTACAACTTGGCAAGTGGTTCTGCCAGCAGAGGTCAGTGAAGGAGATGGTTTTGCCACACACTGTGGCAAGTTGTGTAACCAAAGGTGCAGATACTCAGCGTGTCCCCATGCCAGACCACCGGCACTGCAAATGAGAGAAAGGAAAAGTCGTATCCTACAGAGGACTGAAGGAAACCCTTATGCCTACCGCTCTACCAAGGACAAAAACACCTAGGAACTTCACTTTGGTCTCACATCCAGGCTGGAAGTTAGTTTCTTCCTTCTCCTGGCACTGTGCTACGTGTTTACAAGTGTGAAAGATAAAACATGAGAAACGCCATGAGAACAGTAGTTTTTCCTGTCTGAAACACAAACTGTAGTGAAAATCAAATTCAACATTTGCTTCAGCAGTACTTCCACAGCTGTGTACTCAACACACTCTCCAAGCTCTGTCTACCTTCACTGTCCTTCCTGTTGCAATGTTCTTATTATTTCCCCCCCCAGTACCAAATTCCTATTACTGGACATTTTTAGATATTACTGCCCATGAAGTCAGCACTTGGTCCTTAAGTAGGACACAGAATCAGCAGCAAAACTGTGTGAAAGAAGTCATTTTGCTTCCTCTGTTTAATTTCAGCATGAAATATTTGGAATGAAATTAAGACATTCCTTGCACACTGAATGTGCAAGAATGTCTGCAGGTTACTAAAAAAAAGAAATAGTTTTCACATAAAGATGTTTAATTATTGCATAGCAGCTTCATCTCTGCCAAGGTCAGTCAGAATAATGCAACATCCTTCTACAGTTTTGGCACTGGATGGATTAAAAAAAGAGTTCAGAGTTCCCATTTGGGGAATCTTGCACTTATGTTAACACAAGCATTTGATTTCCCCTCAAAAATAACTTATCAAAATAGCCCTGGCAGTAGGTTACACCAAATTCGTTCTGTGTATGAAAAGTACATAAGAAATTAAAACTCAAATTAAAATAATAAAAAAAATAAAAAAGCAAAACGATAGTGCTGTAGATTGCCTGCGGATGTTAAAGAGATAACAGTGAAAAGCCAAGGAGGAGCAAGGAATCAACAAGCTGGCAGTACAAGGGAGATCTCAGCACCTGGAGAACACAACAGTGCATAGAATTTAACAGGAAAGGGGAAAAAAGGAAGAAAAATCAACTTGAAAATCACAGGAATACATTGGGCTGCCAAATCTATAGTGGGAAGTGGCAACTGAATTCCAACTTTGCTGTACAGTTTGAGCCAAGTTAGCAAGGAGCCCATCAGGTAATTGCTATGGCTGCAGATAGATGTTGTGAGGAAAGAATTACACGTCTCCAGCTTCAGGAAAAGAAGAGGTTCTGTCACTATTATTAGGAAAAGAGCCAAACCAGGGAAACACTTCTGTATGGATTCTACTACAGCTGGCTGTGAGTAGCACCAGGAGATATGGTCGTCACTGCAGTAAGAAACACAGTGCTGTTTGTAATGATGCTGGAGCTCACGATCTGCTGCTGGGCTGCTGTGGGTCTTCATGCCTGCTTTCCTGTTCACCCTCAGGTCTCCATTCTGTCCCTGTTCTGAGCCCATCTGTGGCAGAGGATTGCCACCAGCTCCAGCAGTGTAGATCAGAGACAGCTGGAGAAGCTCCTCAGAGCCCTCCTCACACTGGTGACAGCCACCACGCACCCACCAGCACTCTGTATCTTTCCCTTCCCAGTTCATCTTCTCCGCCTTCACTCCAAGCCACATCTAAGCAAGCTTTTTGTTTTCACATACAAGATGGATCCTTCCTTTCCCCATTTCTATGATTTTCATTATGACAAAATGACATTTCTGACAAGCAAACCTTCCTCTTCCCCCCACCTCCCCTTGTTCTGTGGATGTTTTCTTCACCAGTGAATCTAACATAATGTACCATTTAGGTTTGAGAGGCTGGCGTGACTCCTGGAGACAGAATGTGCTGCTGGGAACAGAGGGGTGGGGGTGACAGAGAGTATCAGAGAAGGCTCCATCCTGCTGGGAATTACTCATCAGGAGGGCGGCAACATGGAAGCCTGGAACATTCATCTCCTTAACAGGCATCTCAGACACACGGCTGTCAGTACTCCATGGAGTCACTGCATCTGGGCACGTGATGACAAGTGGACAAAGCTCTGTTGAGATCACACAGGTACTGTGGACGTGTCTATCAGGCTCTCTGAAGATCCCTGCACATAATTAGCAGGTAGGAACAACGCAAACTATTAGCTGGAGAGGGATTGCTCTTCCCCTTAGAATACCCCTCTCTAGAAAGAATAGCCACGTTTTGGAGGTCAAAAAAAGTAAGGGGGGGGGGGGGAAATTCAATAATAATAATTATTATTATTTTAAATACACCCCCTCCTTCCTGCTGAGTCACATGGAATAATATATGTACAACACACTCGAAATGCAATCATATTTCCAAAACAACTACTCTACCTGAGCCCTGAAGAAAAGTGGTTAGTTTTCTTTAGTTTGATCTGTTGTTGTTGGTTTTTCTGTCTGTTTTTGTTTTCTTCCAGATCTTAATTCCACTTGTTTTTTCCTTGTTGACAGAAAAGCACCCTCAGCCTTCCCATAGAACTTACTGCCTTGCAATTTTTTGATTTTTAGATTGTATTCCTGGGCTTGGAGTCTTTCAAATTCACTAGGGTTAGAAACGCTCTCCCCCTACCTGATGTGAAATCTACTGCTCTCAAATTATCCTGCAGATCTCCAATTGATTCATCAGGAGAAATATTTGTGATGAAATCATAGGACCCAGCACTGGAAAAATGCAGCAAGTGTTCTCCATTTTCTTAGAGCATCTATTACATCAAAAAGGAAAGCAACAACAACAAAAACCCACCAAATAAGAGCAACGCTGGCTTATCACCAGCTGAGTATAAGGCATAACAAGAATAATCAGATAATAGCACTCTCTGGGACATCACAGGTTGTTTGATGATCACAATCTGATCCCTTTATGGAAGTTTCTTAGTGAGCAATACTATTTTCAACTCTCTTGGTATCTGCCTGAATGTAGCCCTGTCTATGAGACTTAGCACTTCTGCTGTAGAGCTTCTCAATAGTCATCCTTTTTTATTTTTGTTTATTTTTTTTTTCCAGCTAGCTTACAATGAACTACTGAGTGAAATCCTGAAGGATGTGTAGGATGAAGCTTTAAAAAAAATAATAATAAAAAAATCAAATGTCAGCATGTTAAAGACTTCACAGACTGTACTCCAGCATCACCAACCTGTGGGATCACTACCAGTTCCTAATATCAACCCAACAATTGTTCTGCTACTGTCTCCTGCCTGGAAATAACAAAGGATTTTCTAGTTGAAGCGTAAACCTTGAGAGCAACCCATCCAGCACTGAATGCAATGGGAGAGCTCTGTCCCTTCACGTCTGCACTGGCAAATGAAGCTGTGAATCTGCTGTGGGCCTCTCCAGAACTGGACTGAAAGATGCTGAGCAGGGATGTGTGCAACATTTTAATGGAGGTAATAAAAAGCAAAGTGACATTTTCCTGACAGCTTTGCAAAAGAGGAAGAAGAACTTAATCTTCACTCGTATGGCTTCCGAGAGATTTAGCTTCAGCCCAAGGCAGTTTGTTTCATTAAAAGCAAAGAAAACAATTAACAGTGTTGGCCAGAACACTGCTACAGAATCCAACAGAAGATTTCCCTCTTCTTATCACAGGAGAATATACAAACAGACAGATATAAAAAAAATAAAAATAAAAAGGGGGGAAGGTTTAAGCCTACTTTTAAATATACGTATGCTGCAGCTTAATTCTTGTGTATGACAGTGGGAAACTTCTAAGAGAAATGAATGGCCTGGCCTTTGTCCAGGTCACTGAACTCTCTGTGAGACTGTAGAAGAGCCCGGGTGCCTCAGACACTTCCTTCACTACACACTGCAAAAGCAAAGAGATGCTGTATAAACTAGAAGCTCGTGGGCACAAGTGGCAGATTTTCACATGGGTCGAACATTTGTTTGGTTTGCTCAAAACAAATTTCCCATTTCACTTGAAAAATAAAATAATATTTTAACTGTAGGAAATCTCACCTCAGAACACTCTGAATAAATACTTGCAAAACTCAATTCTCTGCTCTTGGATGTTCAAGAGGGTGATGAGAAGAAGAGTGTGGAACTCCGGCTACCTCCTAATATTGCTTTCAATCTTGAAAATACCTGAAGCATCCAATTTTTCTGCCTTTTGTGTATTAAGATTCAATGCCAAATCAGAAGATTGCTGAAAAACAAGACGTGACTAAAACTTGAAAAGATGGGTGCTCAGTTGGAGAGCAGGCCAAGGGAAGCCTGGATGTGAATACCACTTACTTTTGTGCTGGAACGTAAAATAGAATTCTGAAACTTCAGAAAAATAAAATCTCCCCTTTTCCTCCTCCTGTTGTTTCAAAGATACATTGATGTAATGCAATTTGAAGGCTAAACAGCTCTGTTCCTGTACCAACATTTTGGTTCCTTCACTTTGAGCCAGCCCAAAACCACACACGTGAAAGAGAGAAAACAAAAAGGAGAAGAAAAAAAATGATTTTCTACACTAATTTGTCCAGGGCTTGGCTCATTTCAGATAGAAAAAGATGACAGCTTCTCCCTGCATGCCTTATACTGCATCTCTTAGTTATCCTGCAATTAGGAAAAGACTGAAAAGCCTGCACAGCTTGGTGGTTGTTTCTGAGAATACAGTGTAACTGTTTCTAATGCTGTCATTCAGTGTTTCACCCTGATCTGAGTCCACTCATATGAACAAGGCAGTTCCAAACTCCAAATTGTTGTTTCAGATTCCAAACTCAGGCAGACAACATCCAATGGCTTCACACCTTGTAACTCAGCTTGACACAATCCTGGCTCCACAAAGAAAACGCCCCAAGATTTAATGAATACTTCATAGCATCTTTTGTCCTAAACTTTACTGATTGACCCACACTGTGTAAAACAAGAGCAATTTCAGTCCAGTATGCTGCTAAACCAGAACTTCGCATACAGTAGCATTCAAAGATTTTTTTTTATATCTGTGAAGTTGGAATCAGTGGAAAATGAGACCACCATAACTAAGATGAAAGCAAAAGTAGACCAGAGGGATTTGCTACTGTACCTAAGCAAGCTTTCCACTCAGGACTGACAGCCTAAAATCCTTGTGCCTGTGTTTTTTCTTCATCATAATTTTTTTTCATGTGGTTTCTCACCACAGGAGTTCTGTGACACACACAGCAGAAACGTTACAGCTGCCGGATTCAGCATGACACAAACCAGCACCGAACCAAACATCGACTCATCCTTGTGCTCCTTCTCCCTGACTTGGCATACAGGAGGGCATCTCACTTTGGTTGCCCAGTTCTTTTCCTCCATTCATCATTTTTGGCATCAATTCCACACTCAGATTTTTCTCTCTCCATCCATCCTCCCACAACACACTCCCTTTGTGCCCAGGCAACTCTGGGTATAGCTATAAGCCTGTCTCTCCTCCAGCTCTCCCATTCTTAGAGCATTAACAAATACAAGGTATCATTGGCCATTGGTTGTTATTTTTTTGGGGGGGAGGGCTAGGTTTTTGTTGTTGCTGTTGTTTTTCGCTGGAAAAGGCACCAGCAGATCTAACTTTGGGGAAAACTACACAGCATTTAAACCAATGATAACAAAACCTGAAACGCACTTGAAATATCTTTAGAAAACCATTGAGATCTGGGAGCAACATTCAAACCTGAGAACAGATAAAAGGCAAAGAAGAATAGGAGGGGACCTGTGTTAATGTTAATAGATCTTACACAATAAATTACTTGAGTTTAAAAGCCAAAAATCACCAGATCACCAAGAAATAAAAGGATATCCTCCTAGTCAGCATTTTCACAATTTTCTCTTAGGAAGCAAAAACTAGTTTTGTCATACTGTTAGGTCCTGATACACCTCCAGAGAACTCCTACCATCTTTTCCTTCACAATGGATGGGGCTTCAAGCAGCCTGGTCTAGTGGGAGGTGTCCCTGTCTATAGCAGCAGGGTTGGAATCAGATGATCTTAAAGGTCCCTTCCAAGTCAACACATTCTATGCTATACACTGGTGGTCAAACAACCCACTGCTCTCTCCTCATCTGTCCAGTCCTTCAGTAGTGGGGCCTTTCAGTAGCAGCAGCTAAACAATAGGTCAAAGAGAAGAAAAATAGATGGGGGAATGAACTACAAACAGGTAAAAGAACATCATCACAGCTGAATTGGAAAACAGCCCTAGAGGACAGCAGGGTGAAGAGGAAGAAGGTGGGATACTTAATCTGAAGGACAAATTAGGGAGAACTGGGTTTAGTATTTATTGGAAATGTGCTAGTTTACGTTAGCCTGGCACAGCAACAGCTGGGTCTTGCAATGCAGTTATTGATCTCTTCCTTTCGTGCTGCTCAGTGCTGAAATGCCCTGAATACAAATGGGGGCTTTTAATGGATTCCAACTATTTTAAAGAAAAGTTCTAAATGTGCGATCATTTCTGAGCCACCCACATGATCACCCCATGAGACCAATACCTGCAGTCCAAAAAAAAAAAAAAAAAAAAGTCTGATAGATTCTGATCAAGGACCCATCTGGGCAGAGTTTGAAATAAGGTTTGCAAAAGCTACGTGAGAAAAGAAAATTCAGATATATTGCACCCTTGCTATTGTCACACATAGAGAACAACTTGCAAGATAAAAGACAGTGTCAGCTCCAGAGATGTTACTGTAGCAGAAAGCAGCAAGTAACCGGTTGGATTTTTTTGTTCTTGTTTTTCTGCAAAAGGCACCAGTAATACCAAGATCTAACTTTGGGAAAATTGCATAGCCTTTAAACCAATGATAACAAAACCTGAAATATACTCGAAATATCTTTAGAAAACCGTTGAAAAGGATTGAGCCACCAGACTGGCATGAATTCAGCTTCAAGATACTGTTCAGAACAATGGTATGATTTTGAGCTCCTTATTTATTATCATTTTAGATGGATGCTGTCACAGTTTCTAAGACACTGTGTGCACTGGGCACTGCAAAGATTCATAAGGAAGGAACATTCTTTGTTGCACACAATTTAAGGGAGCTGAAAAGCAAAAGGAATATCAGCACACTAAACTGAGACACAAGTTCGTGACAGGCAAAATCCTCAGCCCCACTCACTCGCTAAATCCCTAGAAAGCAACCCAGCTTCTTCTGAACTGATTCAAAGGTTCCTCCCCATCCCAACATTGCTTTGGCTGCACACTCCCTGAATCTAACGCTCTCGTCTTTCTATCAGTCTCCACTGGTACAGTTACACTGATGCACAGTTAGTGTTCCTTTCCTCTAGAAAGCTTTGACAAAAACAATCATTCTTTATTCTCCATTTCCCATCTATGAAATGGAGTTAATGCTGCCTGCCCTTCTGACTTCTTCTCTCATATCCATTTTCTTTTCAAGTCTTAAGAGCAAAGATTCCTCCTTGTGTGTCTTTCACAGTGTTAAACCGAACTAATAGCTACCACTGCCATAAAAATGTGGCTTAAATGAAGAAAACAGTAGTTGCCCTCTCTTCTGGAAGGTGGAGTAGTATAGATTTTGCTATTTTGTTGATGTTTCTGTAAAAAGGTTGAGCATTGATTGAGCAAATTTCCCAGATCTCGAAGTACCAGGCGCAACCGTTACACATGGATGCTGAGAACACAAAGTGTTTTTGCAATCAAAGTTGTCTCCCTCGTTCTGTTATTCTTCCCCCTTTCAAAAGCATCATTTGTTGTGTTTGCCAGCCTTGTGGAGAAAACAGTTTGCGACCTTGCTTCTTGGACCGCACTTCTTCCTGCAGAAGTGGCTAAATAGATCTGAGAACAAATTTTGTTTTTATTCTTCTGGCATGATTTCTACTTGTTTGAGAAAGTAAATGCTTGGACATCACTTCAGCACAGGCACCAAGGGAAATTACAGCTGAGTGTCTGAGCACACTTGTGCTGTAATGCAATGAAGAACTGGCTGCGACAGTGTCATCTTGGGGAATTCTATACTTCAAGGCTTTAAAAAAAAAAACAAACCCACAACATTATAAACTCATAATGAGTTACAGCTTCCAAACTGGCAACTGGCATTTTCCTTGAATACTGAATGACATGGAAAAAAAACCAACAACAACAAACAAACTGAAAATAGGAGCAAAAGATCTGTTTGCAGTAAGATGGGAAACGTAATAAACTAAACTCATACAAAGGAGTGACAGGAACCATAAGTCTCAGTTGGTTTATTGAAAATAAATCAAAACTGAATCAGACAAGGCAGTTATCGCAGGGTGTGATGTCACTGAGTGAACACAGAATGCAAAATTCTTTACAGGAATGCTGGTTTTAGTATACATTATTTCCTATTGTTTAAAGTGTTTGGAAAACTTTTAGCTCAGCTCACAATAATAAGGAGAGGGAAAAAGAAGAAATGAATAGGAAATCGATCACCATATTTCCTTTTGGATAGCAGAGTGCCAGTCTGAAGCCAGCTCTGAGGAATCATATCCCAGCTGAGCCACTTTTGGTTGTAAAGAATCCAGTGCAACTATGGCACAACAAAATACAAAACACTACCATTCACTCTTGAATTTCTTCTATGAACCCACCTGGTTCCAACATAGGCCACTAACTGAACTTTTTGATCCAGTAATGGAATACCTGGTCCTAAAAGTCATAAATTACGTGTATATGATCCTTATCCACATCACCAAAAGGACTATGCAACCCCAATTTACATCTTTATTTCCAACTCTTGAATTATTTGGGACTGTAAATGTATTTTTTTCCAGTTTGCTGACGGTTCCAAACTGAGTGGAAAACTCAATGGTGGAATATTTGGCCACACCAAAGCCTGTAAAACAAGACTGCTCTTTGGAACATCCTTGCTTGAGAGAAGTGAGGTCTTCCAAAAGTGATTAAGCACTGGAAACTTTTTCACTCAAATCCCTAACATTTGTTCATTTTTTCTTCTTGCTGTTGAAGATTTATTTATATGTATCATGGGACTTATTTGTGCACAAGAAGTTATCTACCTCTCAATAACTGTTCTGCTATCCACCCGATGCAGATCTCCCAGCACTTCTCTTTTTTGTTTCCCCGCTGTTTATTTACAAATATAGATTTACTTCTCTCCCCTTCTGAGTAACCTTTGCAGCAAATCTTTCAGTGAGGAAGGGATAGCCTGAGGTGGCTGAACACAGCCTTTTCTTCTCTACTGCACAAAGGAAAGAAAAGACTGAAGATCAGCACTGTATACACATCCTAAATCTGATACTATTCATCAGCTTCTCTTCTGAAGTCACCCCTACCCTTGGGATGGGACCACCAGTAAAATTGTAACACATGACAAGAATAAGAGGGAGAACTGGGAAAGCGAGAAAGTAAAGATAGCAGGGGAATATTGAATGCAAAGTCTTCAACCAAAGGTATAATTAATGATTTACAAGGCAAAATATTTATCTACCTTGACAGGCAGAATGGCCACAATGATGAGAACATACCAGTAGGGATTAAACCAGCGTGGCCTCAGAACTCGCTATGTAATCACCTGTAAATCCCAAGCTCTTTTTCAAATGCTCTGATGGAAACTGGACAGTAGAGAACTGTGCATTTCTTTCCTTAGAAATTTTGCAAGCACATCAGAAGTGGAAATAGAAAGTTAGACTGGCGACATGTTAAAGTGCACACACAAGGAGTATTGTTGTTGTTTCGGGTATCAAACCATAGACGAATTAGCACACAAAAAATTGGAGCAACTTGTGAAAGAAACACCCATAGGTACAGAAGACATCCTCCTGGCTCATAATGACTCCAAGTTATACATTTCTGGAAGCTGAGAGAGAACTGCTTGATTCTCACTCTGCTCTTTCACTCTTTTCCTAGCAGACTGCCTTGCTGTTCACCATTTATGTGACCAGCTGGACTTTCAGCCCATAGCTCTTACACTACGTTATTTTCTCAACTAGGGAAAACAGTGAAGAAAGTTCATAATAAAGCTAAAACTGTCACATGAAAATGCTATAACCAAAAATTGACATTTCTAATACTTACTGGACTGCAAAATGTATTCTTGTTGGAATGTGTGCTGCTGTATATGCCTCCAAGAGATTTCTTTTCAGTTTCCCGAGTTGGAATCTAACACCAATATGACCTGTACGTTATTTCTAAATAGCATGTAGGTAAGCAAAAGAAAAAAGGAAAACAAAAACTTGTTCTGTTGTTCTGTGTATCCCCTATCTCTGCTGGTGAAAGAATCCTAAACGCATGGAAGAAAGAAGGAACAAACACTTTTGTCAGAGGGTTTTGGATCTGAACAAATTATTTACAATTAATAACATATCTAAATTAGATGCTTTCTGCTCTTTGAAGACCAAAGTCTGTAATATATGTATTCAAATGTCAGACAATTCCACTGAGTGTACATTACCTAAGAGATGCTGGTAGCAGCTCTCTGACAGCAATAGGCTTTGTTGGCTGAGCTCTGTATGAGGCTAATGCAACCTGGCTGAAGATTGAGAGTATTCCCATCCACTTCCACAAGGGATTTTTTTGAACTAGCAGATAAGCTGGGAACTAGGAAGCATTATGTGTGGCATGATGTCTGTTCTGACTGGCTGAGCCTTCGAGGTGCTCCCAGCTTGCATATGTATAATTCAAGCCCTGTGAATACCAGCTGTGCCAGTCTGGATTATTATTTGCAAATAATCATATTTGACTGAGAAATGATGAGCTATTTTGATCCATCTGCACATTCTGGGGTATTGCCAAGTGAACTGGTGTTGGTCAGAAACATTAAGAGGTCTCTGCCAAAGCCTAATATCAGTGTATATTTTAGGAAGTTTAACTAAGTGATTAACTCTAATGTCCAGAAGTGATCAAAGAATTTAACTATGAGACAGGAGTTACTCCCATTATCACATTAGTTCCTTCCAGGAAGATGTGGAAAGGGAGCTCTTGTCCCTGAATGCAGAGCAAGAGAGATGGTGGGGAGCTCCAGGTCACATCAGTGCACGGGGACAGTCTGGCAGCTCCTGCATTCCATGCACACATCGGCTGAGAATTTCCAGCTCTGTGAATAAGAGATGTGCTAAGGGACGGTGACTCAGGCTGCCATGCTCAGGGAGGAGACAGAAGAGAAGACATGAGTCACCCATCAAGGCAGTCAGGAAGGGCCAGCGATCTATCCAGAAGATTAATTCGAGTCTGGCTGATTTGCAGCAGGAAATCACATGGAGGGATGCAGAAGATAACGTTTCTATAAAAGAGGTTTCAAAGCATGTGAGATGAGAATGGGTATTAGCCAGAAAGACCTATGATTCTGGAGGGGGAACATGAATTCAGCCTGTCATGTCTGTAATTTCTGCTTCCCCAAATAGACTCTCATTTCATGAATGTCACACTGGACTGATATATTCTGAGGTTATTCCAATGATCTCTCTCTTACAGTATGTACAGAAGGCTGAGCCTAGCTCTGGCTCCCATTGGAAGATGAAAGAAGAAATCTCACCAGCAGTTCTCCCGTTATCATCAAGATGCAGCAGGGAAAGAAATGGTGTAACATGACTGTGTTACCATGACCTAGATGCAGGGAGAGGAGCAAATGGGAAAAAAAAAATCTGCCACGACCTTGAGAAAGTCATTTACTGTCTGCAATCACATTCCTCATCTACAAAACAGCATTTATTCATTGTATTTATTTTTTCCCTGAATCATATGGATATACTGAAGGTGTAGTTCATCTTAAGACTGACCTGAAGAGGAGTGTGTTTTCACCTTGTCACACATTATAATTTGCTACAAACTATGGGCTTGGGGGCTTCAAAATCATCAAAATACATCACAAGACACTGACTGAAAAATCTGATTAAGCATGCAGCGAAGAGTGTCGTGACTTCTGCTCAGAGAGTGCTTTCACTGGAACATCAGAACTATTATAGCTGTCTAAATAATGTACAGGCTTGACATACCTGGTATCATTAACAATCTACATTGAGATAATAATGACTTGAGAGGACACGCTTTCTGGATTCTCCTGTCAATAACACAACACTGACAAAAATTACATGATGATTTGTTTACATTCATTAATGAAAATTTTATAGATCTTGAAGCACTAGCCAAAGTCACTGCATGACATCAAGGCATTCCCTCTTTCATACGCCTTTCTGGGATACTCCAAATGGGATCATATGCACTCTGAGGGAAAAAAAAAATAATCTCCCTTTAAATAGATTTATATTTCCTTTCACCCATTGCTCTGGGGCCTCTACTTATCATCTGATAAACAATCATGGCAAAAGTTACAAGTACCACAAAGTTAGTGTGAGCCAGTTCTTAACATCACACAACATTTGCTGACTGTGACCAGTTGATAAGGTCTGCAATATTTCCCCCTACATCCTTGGCCTGTAATTAGAGCCTGACTGTAGATGATGGAGGAGAAAGAGTTAACTTATATCGAGGTGCTCAAAGCTACTTCTAGATCCCACCCCTAGTTGAGATGCAGTCCAGAAGATGGAAAGTCAACAAGAATTTGATTGATAACCATTGCTTGATGTTTATCAGTCTCTGACAGAAACAGGTCACTTCAGAAGACATCTCCATTCGCCCCCATTCAGTTCTTGCCTTCCCTGCTATGCTAGCCTGCATACTACATTCTCAGCAATATGAGCCAAGGACTTCAACCATGCTATTCAGCATCCTGTCACCATGACAATACTCAATGCATCTCCTCTCCTTGGGCTTCCTGACCTCCATCCACACAGAAATAGGCAGCTGAGCCTCTCGGCACTGACTGTGCCACACAGAAGTGCTCTCTTATCTCAAGCCTCTCTCCTCTCAGTGGTCCCATGAAAAGCTTTCCTCTGGGACAATGCTTTCAGAGAAACCATCATTTCTGATCCTAGCAGCCACCCACGAGCAGGCTGTCCTATCACCCTGCTGACCACTCTCACATACAGCCATAGGCTTCTGCCTTCTCTAGGGAGCATCACTCTGATTAATCTGAGATTAATCTGTTGTGATCATCAATCTGATTAATGAGATTAATCTGTTGTGACTTGGACTTTCTTGAATAATCACTGTAAAAGCTTGGCAGGAGAGGGGAGAAAGAGAAATAGCAGTCTGACTTGAGGTCATTATCTTTCAATGAAATTAAGAAACTCCACCAAAGGATACATAAAGGGATGATGTAGTTTTCACTTTCACCTTCATGCCTCCAAAAAGCTCACAGAGAGCAGTGCTCCCTCTCTCACTTGCGTCTACCTCTTCTCACCTTGTTATGGAATTTAAAGGACCTAATTCTGCTACACTGGTACATGACATGAAGATGCAGATCCCTTCCATGAAATAAAAATTCAATGCAATTTTTCCCATATTTGGAATTTGGAAACTAAATTGAACTGTGTCACATAGATACAAAACCACTTCTCAATTTCAAGCTCTTCAAAAATCAGAAAATCATAAGGAGGATGAGGTACTGCAACAGAGGTACAACTGAGGACAGAAAATACCCACATCCCATCCCTGTAGCAATGAGAAGTTTGCATACAGCTGGGCTGTAGCTCTTGCCACAGGACTGGGTGGACTGGGTGCCTGCTCATGTGCAATACCTTCCAGATCTCAGATGAATTTGGAATGGTCTGTGCCTCTAAAAGAAGGCACTAAGCTGACATAAGACAACAGATTCATTTTGCTGCCCTCCACTACAAACAGCAGAGGCTGTTTCAGTCCAGAGAGCTCTCCTCACACCAGTGCTGTGTGAGGAGTGGTTTCTCTTCTCCACCTCAGTGTGAACCCACAGAGCTCAATCCAAGCTCAGGCAGGATGCCAGCCCTAACCTGCCTCAGAGCTCAGCTTTTCCATGATGGACTGCCACATAAACAGATAGCTACCCTGCTGTAACTTTGCAGAGCACAGTCTGTGGAGCTATTTCTTGTTACTGAGCTGGTGGGAAGTGGTTTGCTTGCTGACTATGATGCAGGTTGGGTACTGGGAATTGGCATGCCACTCCTCAGTTGGATGGGTCAGAGGATGAGCAAAATCCTCTGGATTAAATCTGACAAAATGTGAAGTTGCCATGAAAGAAACTGTCATCTTTCCCTCCATTCCTTCTCATCATGTAAAAAGGAACACAAATACACGTGACAAGTAGTACTGAATTTAAGTGAATCTGCTATAATGAGTCTTTTAGCCCAGTCTGTTGAGGATGCGCAAAAGCAGGAGATGGACTGCAGCTCCTTGCCACGGAGCACAGTAATCTCAGCAGCTCCAACAGAATCAGAATTCATTTCTGCCAGTAAACCCAGAATGACTCAGAATAAACACGGCAAGGAAATCTTAAAATAAAGTGCCATCTCTTCTTGCTTCAGGACAGGGAGGAGGGGAAGATTAAATACTTTCATTAAATTAATTCTCATCCAAATGAGGCTTTTGTTTCATTCCTAAAAGAAAACCATTTCTCTGTTGTCATTTTTTCCCTGAGTGGTAAATGTAATGCAGAATTCCAGAAGCCTCAGTTCTAAAGAAAAAAATGTAATCAATTTCACAGAGCACTGAGACAAATCAATATGGTAGGAGTCAGAAAACCAAACAAAAGCAATGGGAGAAAAATATTACCCTTATTTATATGGCCAGAACACATGGGAGAAAAAGATTTTTTTAAATTACAGAGCTAATTTCTGAAGCAGCGAACCACACTAGTCAGTAATAAATAAAAAAAACCAACATTCAGCTATTTTGGCTGAGAAATACCACAAGTCGACGATGATTGTAACAATTCATGTGATGGCTCTTATCGTCTGTAGTGTAGGAACAATCTCTTTTGGCTTTTTATTTTCTTTCATTCGTCATTAAAAGAGAGTAAGAGACCAGAAAAGCGTGACTGCTCAATGAAGCCCAGTGATGCCATTTAACGTTGCATCTTCACTTTCAGTTTAAAACTAGGATTTTATACCCTGGTTACTCCTTGAGAAATGAGAACAAGATAATTTTGCTGAAGAGGAGCAATCTTTGACAATACGCACAAAATCAACATGAAGGTATTCAGCATTTTTAGAAGCAATTCTCAAAGTTCAACTAGATCATAGGAGAAAAGAAGTTGCCTATTTTTCTCTTCCCACTTTAAAAGACCCCTTCTTTCTCCACTCTTGTAGAATATCTATAAAGGCCAAGCTCAGCAAACCCACTTAGAGCACAAATGCTTTTGCTGCTCTCTCTTACTGAGTTCTTACTTCATTCTTTCATATCTTGAATGAAATTCACAGCAAATTCGGTTTTTCAGTTGCAAACCAGAAAGCAATATGTGCAGGGGACAAAAAAAGGAAGAAAAACAAGAAATAAAAACACGTAAGAACTGGGAAAAGAACCCACTACTTTTGACACAACGTTCAATGAACCTGAATGCAAAGAAAGTAGTACACATCCACTACTGCAAAGGAAGAAAAATTACAGTAGCTACCTGCAGTCCGCAATTGCTTTTGGTGTAGGAATCTCCCTTCTGAGTCATTGGAAAATAGAAAAACAACATTCACTGCCAAAAAACCCTCAAAACTTACACAGCTCTATTTCAGCAAGGAATAGGAGGGCTACAGTTAAATTAAACTAAATGTTTATCAGAGCTCTTGCTTCTCCTATTTCAATACAGGTGAGCTAGAAGTAAGCATCCAGGAAAAAAAAGTTTGTATTTATTTTTATTTAATATGTCTCCAGATAATCACAAAGTTAACAAACTTAAGCCTATGGAAAGTTGCATGCACATTTTTATTCTGCCATCAACTCTGCTTTACCTTTGGGCCATTTCATATCTGTTTGAGTTATAACTGGTGGGATAAGTGAGTTCTTAGGCAGTGCACTGCTATGCAAATTTACACTGCCAAATTACTATTCTTATTCCAACTCCACCATGGAGGGAAAATATAAATTGAAAGATGTTTTTTTTTTTTTAAATTAAAAAAAAAATCCTTGTAATAAAAAAAAAATGAAGGCTTCAATAGGCTTGTTGTTTGAAATATTATTTTTTTGCTCACATGGAAGAGAGGTCTGTAAAATTTAAAAGGAGTAGATCCATAAAGCTGCTAAAGAAACTGCACTAAAGAACCCCCAAAAAAGTAATGCAGTCTGCAGAAGTTTTATTCCACCATAAAGCAAGTTTAAGAAATGTGATTCCTGTGATTGATTGCCATTGGCTGATTTTCAAAGGCCATCACTCCTATTCTGTTTTTCCTGCATACTGAAGGTGCACAAACTGCATTAATTGTACAACAAAACGTTTTCTTTTGGAAAATTCTGACATTCAAATCAAACAGAGGTTCAAGTGAGGTACGCATTGAACTGCATTTTAAAAGAGTCACAGTGACTTCAAAAGGACTGCGTAGGTGCTCGAAGTTGTACCAGCATGGAATGGCTTTGCTGGATCAGAGCCCTAGAAAGCTCTGGAGGAGAAGCACAATGCAAGAGCTGAATATGGTATTTTTTTCCTGTGTTTACACCATTCTCTTACTTTTCAAAAAGGAAGAAAAAATTCAATGTATTCTTTTTGCAGTTTATGATAGTACAAAGAAGCATTTGCAACATGTGCAGCCAGTTGGCTCACTGAACTGGCTGAGAAAAACTACCCTTACAATTTTGCCTATAGTAAATGCTGACAGAAATCTCTCCAATACTGTTCCACTGCAGCTGCCTCATTGTTCTTTTTTAACGTAATCAGCACCGCAAAGAAGAAAAAAGGAGTGTTAATTTTATATCAAATAAACTTTAATTGAGTCTTTCATGCTTTAGTAGTGTATAATAAATGAATATAATCGTCTCTGGAGTTAGTTCTGGTTGGGATAATACAAGTCTCAAAACTTGTCTCGGGTACATTATGGTACCATTCAGCTTTGTGCCACTATCCTGCAGCCTAAAGCAAGAACAGTTCCTGAGATATTCTCAAAATTCATGGGAGATGCCCCTGACAAGTCATGCATTTATACATGTGTATAAATATATATACAGACATGTAAACACACACATACATAACTCAGAAAAAGTGACCTGCCATTGGCACAGGCTGCCCAGGGAGGTGGGGGGGAGGGCAACCATCCCTGGAGATGTGCAGGAAGCACGGAGATGTGGCACTGAGGGACGTGGTCAGTATGCTCGGTGAGGGTGGGCTGGGGTTGGACTTAGGAATCTCAGCAGTCTTTTCCAAACTTGATGATTCTATGATCCTATACACACACACCTGCATCATCCCTGTGAGCAAAAAGGTTCTCGACAGCTCCTCAAAATGCTCAAGGTAGGCATTACCAAATAATAAGGATGATCCAGGAGGGAAAACTCATTTGAGATCGGTGTGGTACATCAGAAGCATCCCATGAATGGAAGTGATCCATGGCATAACAGACAAGAGACATTTCAAAGCCAGTGATGAAGCAGCTGATAACAGATAGCAAGTGTCAAGGCACAAGACATCACTTGTACACTTGGTGCTGATACATAAGGAAAGATTCACTAGTGAAGGTGCCAGCAGTGTAACAGCCAAAAAAGCCAACTGTCACTATATTTCTTTTAAGATCTGAACAGAAAGAATAATTTTTTCTGATTAGTCTTATTTTATCAGTTCAGTTAACTGAACTAATTTTCTGCAAATAGTTCTTAGCTGCTAGCATATTCCCAAGCACACTGTAGCAAGTATTAATTACTTCAAATTTGATTTGTCCTGCTTGATTGCCCAACAAGGTCACAGCACACTGTGGCTTTGTAAAAGGGCAAAGAACCAGTTTCTGAAAGAAATGTGAGTCTGCACCACCCAAACATTCCACAATCATCATAACTTTGTTCTTTACAAAAATACACTGACAGACTCTGATAGAGTAATTACAGAAAATGTGCAGTGAAAATGAAACAAAGGAAAAAACATTTTCTTGTTTTTCCTCACTCCTGTATTGACTGATCCCATCTCTGCCTTCATCTTCCAAACTAATTCAGGGCCGCACAATTCCACAAGCAGGGAATTGGATGGGAAAAAAAATTTTGAAATCCAAGAGTAAAACAGAACAAAGTAAACAGCTGTTGCCAGTCAATTCTGAAGAAGAGAATCAGAATTAACATGGAATTTGTAAATTTAGCAAATCGATTCTGAGAATCCTGGATGATGAATCACCCCTCCCAGCCTCTAACTTCCGATGTGCCTTGAAAGAAAGTTCATTTCCTTTAACCATGACCTTCCATCATCTTTCAAAAGATACCTCAAGTACTATTTCTCCAAAGGTGAGACACTGGACTACAGGTCTAAATGAATATCATAGGCTATTGTCTTCAGCTTTCAAGATATTTTGTTAGACTATTATTTTAATCATAACGTAACTGTATGCTGTTTATTTCAGGTTCTCATTTTATCTGTTTGATTAATTCTCTGTAGTATCTCTTCCTATTCTTTAGGTACCCCTTTTAAACTCCCTCCATCCCTCTCTTTTTTATTGTTTCACCTCTCATGGTACTTCTCTGCCCTGCAACTTGTCACTTGCTGCTCAAAAAGAAAACCATTAATCAATTGCCTGTACAGTAGTACTGCTGGCTTCTCATTTTATTTAAATTCTGCTCTCATACCAATCAATTAGAAACTCCACAAGATCAGCTGAAAGGGAGAATAAGTGAGTAGGAGCATTTCCTTCTCATAGAGTTCAAGGGCAGTCATGTGCTAAGATACACTTTGTCATCTCTTTTGAGGTTTCAGTCTTCTTTCACTACCAAGGGAGAAAGAAAGGAAAATAAAGCTTTTGCTGTTCCTACATTGCATTTTATGCTCCTCAGAGAAGCAATTTTTCCCCAGGAACATTGTGCCAGATGACAGAAATTATAATTTGTCATAGAACAGTATTGATTTACATTATTCCACTTAACTACTAAAAGGTCAGGCTCTGAACATATTACTCATCTTCTCATCAGCAGACAAATTTGGACACAACATTGCCACACAGGTTTCATTTTGGCCAGCAGAAGGACGTTCTCCCTCTGCAGACCCTCAGCCCCTCCAAAGCCCCAGGTATGAGCTCTGAGGAGACACATTCCAGGATCCTGACTGTTACATAAACTGTAGGCTAATTAGCACTGAATCAATCATCAGTCATATGAAAGAGCACATGACCCCGTAATTTTAGAAAAGCCTCATGCTACTACAATTTCCCATGACAGAAGTTTCAGTAACACTGAAATCTAGGTGTATCTTACGTAATTATTCAGTACATTAAATCAGTGTCTGGTGCTTAGGTCAAATTCCAGTTAGTTCTTTGATGGTAAATGAGAGGCATAAATCAATGGCAACTGATCACTAATTGTACAAGATTACAGCACGCTTTTGTGATCTTCTTTAAAAGAAAGTATCATTTTGCTACTTGGTCTAATTTTTGGCTCATTTTGAATCACTGCACCACATCTGCAGCTCACTAAAGTCAAGCTCACAGATCTCTCACCACTTCTGGTTTTTAGTAATGTAAAAGGGTAGAAATGATGCTTTCTTCAGGCTTTGGCAGGACCTCCTGAGTTACCTTGAGACAGCAGGACCTTGTCAGAGTGAAGGCAGCCCTGCATATTAAGCTTTGAACAAAACATCTCAGACATCACTACAGCAGGTGAAGCAAAGTCTCTTAACCTGCAGGATTGCCACACTGAGGTAAGACCTGGGGAAGGAGCTCAGTCAGGGCAAGTTACACAAAGATTGTTTTGCCCCAGTCTTTTCTCTTGCAGATCAGCCAGAACTGTGAGGTTCGGAGCTGCATCTCACCAGTTCCAGGTCCAATGGAATAAATGTTCTTTAGTACATATCTGCACTTATTTCCATTTTGACAGAATTGATTTGGATTAATTTTTCCAAATTATTTTTTTTATCTTGCTTCACCATCCTGGAAAATTTTACTGGATAAAAAAAAAAAATAACCAAAAGTAACTAACCCCACCAAATAATGTTTTTGGGTTTTTTTTTTTTTTTCTGGAATGTCAGATAAACACACAAAAAAAATGACAGAATCCTTTGCTGTGTAAACCTGATGTCCACCATGAAATTTTCATGCCAGCTCTAAACATAGCTATAAAATATTATCAGTAAAAGTGGGCATTACAACAGACATTAGGCAACATTTTCCTATCATGTAGCCTTGCTCCATTAAGACCAGAGTTAGACAGCAGGACAGCAATGCATCTGAACCACAGTAACTTCATCAGCTGACTTCATGACATGATTCTGCAATGCTAAAGGCAGTCAATTAGCCAATTACCTAACATCCTAGACACTTTCAATAATCACACTGATACCTTGGGCTACTTTGAGCACCCACTGTCTTTCAGCTGCTGTGATCACACAGTTAACAAAAGAATTTTGGACAACATCAGCAGCACTAACTGCAGTGGAAATAATGGGTGGAAGCAGTTTGTCATTTGTACTTCTATATTCTGACCATTCAAGTGACCTCATTTTTCCCCTTCTTCCACAATCTATTATTCACGTTCCTTCCACGCTTGAGGACCTGGCTCAGAGAGGGACCCTGTGCTACTGGCATCCTGTTGATATTCTGTCCTGTCCAATATCTTTATTGATAACCTGGACGAGGCACTTAAGCACATTCTCTCAGTAAACTTGCAGATGACACCCCATTGGGAAGAAGTGCCTGAGGGGAAGATTGCCCTTCAGAGGGATCTGAACAGGCCGAATCACTGCAATGAAGTTCAACAAGACCAAGTAACCAAGTGCCAACGTTCCTCACTTCGGCCAGAACAGCCCCAGGCAACACCATAGGTTTGGGGCAGAGTGGCTGGAAGACCACATGGGAGATGGTCTAGCCTCCAGCTTTAGACAATTTAACAGCCAACTTGAATGCCCAGTCTAGCGTGGATTCCTGCAGAACTCAATGGAAAAGCAACATATTCCTTTGGATGGTTGATTCAGCAAAAGCACTCATCCTTTGTGTATTTATTTTTTTTTTTCCTTTTTGCAAACTTCTTTAAACACAGGATGATAGTCCTCCAACGCCTGCCCAAATTTTTTTCCTCTGAGACAGCTCATGAGGAATAACAACAGAATACTAGAATCACAGAACATCCTGAGATAGAAGGGACCCTTAAGGATCATCTAGTCTAACTCCTAAAGACACACAGTAAAAATGCTCCCACTGCCCACAGCCCTCTGATCTCCAGAGCACGCAACTCTTCACAGCTACCTGAAGGGAGACTGTGGTGAGGCTCTTCACCTGGGTAATAGCAATAGGTGAAGAGGAAACAGCCTCCAGTTGCACCAGAGTAGATTCAGGCTGGCTATTAGGAAAACCTCCTGAAGAGCAATAGTGCATTGGTACAGGCTAAACAGGGAAGTGGTAGAGTCACCATCCCTGGAGGTATTCAAGAAACGTGGAAATTCGTCACCTGGGGACATGGTGGGGATGAGCTGGGGTTGGACTTTGATCTCAGTGGTTTCTTTTCCAACCTTAATGATTCTATGTCTTGTATTCTATTCTGCACTCCTGGAGCAGCACTGTGGGTACTGTCCCCAGGACATTCTTCCATTAATAAGGAGACACGATCGTAAGTTAAAAGAAGCATGCTCCATGGCAACCATATTGAATAACATCGCTTTAGGTGCTGCCAAAATGGCAACATCTCAAATTTAATACTGCAATATGTTATCTGTTAACTACAGAGCAAGGGCTAGTTTCAAATGGTAACTAATAAAGTTTTAAAAATACGCCAAAGATAATATAACCCATACATAGCTAATTACTAGGCATCCCTTAAAACAAGCCAGAATTAATTATGTATCCAATCCACCCCCAACATAAGGGAATAATTGAATTTCTTACAAAGTTTCAGCACAATAGGAGCATTGTACAGATTGCTCATTCTGTGCCACATTACACACCGTGGTGGAAATTGGCATCCACACTACAGTTCACTCAATGGGAAGGCTGCTGCCAATTAACACTTTATACATGTTAATTTAAGATTTCCTTTTTTCCAACTAATTGATATCTGATTAAATCCAGAATAGCTTTTTTCCCCCCTCGTTCATTAAATAGCTAAAATTTCTTCACAACTTTTGTGTTTTACATAAGGCCACAACCACAAAATATGTAGCTCATGTAATTTCCAAGTCATTGTAGAGTAATTGGACTTATCAGTTACATGCTAATTAAACTTTGACTGAACACTCTTTCTGCAATCAATTGAATCGGGTAGATGCAACAGTACCCATCTCATTAAGTTTAAATGCAATAGCTAAAGCATTTCAAATAAGCACAGCAGCTAGAGCAGAAAAGCACATCTGTTCTCTTACGTGGACAGTACATGCAGCTCTTAGAGTGGAAAATCCAGAAAAATCACTGAGAGCAAACAGAGCATGGAAAGTGGGTCCCAAAAAGCACAGGCAAAATAGTAGCGCTAATCCTGATGTGTTCTACTTCTACCATGTTGCTGTTAACAACAAATTCAACTTGGTTTATACCTACTTTAGTGTATCCTCAACCTACTAAAGCTCACAGCTTCCCAGGAGCACCACTGACATTCACTGACAGGTCACTCATGTACTAGGATATGACATCAGCTGGTTTGGGAGACCTAAAAATGTACACTGATAACCTGCATACTGCTATTGCCATGCAATAGCTAAGAACTTGCAATTTCCACTGTGAAGAAAAGCAAAAGAAGAACTGATACTTCCCAGGTTTAGGTATACTACCTGGAAATATATTTTGACAGTGATGGGACAGGGAGACAACGTGCCATTACATCATGGGGAAAACAAATGGGGGAGTGGGTCAAAAGTATCTGAAGTCCTGAATTTCAATGAGAAACTGAACAATTTGGTACCGGAATTTTTGGGACACAAGAGGATGGAGAGTAACTGCAAATGTTCCCAGTAATTAAGGAGTTAGAAAATGAGAAAACATAGGCTGTTACAATGATATTTTTGTTTTTCAATCTTCCTATGCCATAGCACTTCTCAGGAAGTCTACTTGATATTGCCTCTCTACTGGATTTGGTTTTGATGGCTGGAGCCAACAAAAAGTCAAAGCAATTCTCCATTGGGGATAGGTTAAAAAAAGGAGAAAAAAAAAAAAAAAAAAAAAGAAATGTCAGCCAGCCTCCCTCTGGTGCTCTCCGGGAGTTGGGTCTGTGCTCTTGGAAGAGAGAAAAGCTACCAAGCTGTGTGGGAGATTTGCCTGCACGCAACAGCAGGATTTGATCTTACAGCTGATCAGGCAGGCTATAACACAGCTCTGTGTCCCAAGAACTGATGCTCCCCAAGCCCACAGATCAGCCATGCCCGATCTATGTGAGCATCACAGAGGGCACACTGCACCTGCATCCAGATCATGTTCTCTGTTCCTTGCTGTGGGAGCCTGCACAAATTCAGCTGGAGGAAACACACAGATACTAACCCACAGGGACAAAAAACAATGCCCAGAGGGTTGGAAGTTTTTTTGTTGTTTCATTTTTAAAAGTAGGCAGACTTCTACAGATAAATACTTTGCAGATCTTAATTTCTCAAGCTGACGTTCCTGTAGTGCTAATTCACAAGCATAATATGAGCTCAGATTTGAAAGCCAAGCTTGTCTTATTTTTTAATGAAAGTCTGAAAATTAGTAGAAAGATCTAGACAAGATGTCAGAGTTCATTACTAATGTGATACTCTTAAAATACAATTAAACATGAACAATGAGCATTTGCACTCATTGCAAACAAATCATCTTAAAATAGTTAATCTGAAGAGCTCATTTCTATGGCCTATGTGAATAAAATCCTTTTCTTTAAAAAAAGAAAGAAAGAAAAGTAATTCTAAAGCACGCCTGCAGTTATCATCGACTTCCAGCACAAGGAAGATAATTATTTGCCTGAAAGCTAAAAGAGCTAAGAGCTTTGTGCTTCTTATTAATACTATCAGACTAATTGTTCA
Organism: Centrocercus urophasianus; assembly: GCF_019232065.1. Classification (NCBI taxonomy): domain Eukaryota; kingdom Metazoa; phylum Chordata; class Aves; order Galliformes; family Phasianidae; genus Centrocercus; species Centrocercus urophasianus. Next base: position 10,438,736 of record NW_024884822.1, read on the forward strand.
ACCTCACAATGCTCTAACAGTGATTACCCTGCCCCACTTTGGGTGTAAAAAAGTAAAGTCCTCAGTTTTCTTGTTTTTAAACCGGCACATCTGAACACATCACCTGAAGCCAGCGAGGGGCCAGGAGGTGGCTTCTCCATGAAAGAAACCTCACAAGTGGGGAAGTTGCTGGTTAGCTGAAGACTTGCATGATTCAGGGGCCATTTTGCCCACTCAGGGACCATTAGTGTTAGTGGTTTTTGGGCAGTCCCAGCTCCTGACCTGGCAGCAGCTGGCAGAAATTCCTCATCTTCAACCAAATGGAGAAAGCTGGAAATCTGGAAGAGTAAATCCGCTCCCACCCCTCTCCTTTCCTCACAGCACCAGTTAGAGAACTACTGCTATGGAAATTAAGGGAGCCTCAGTTTTGAATTGCATCATGCTGAAATCAACATTCATCTCCTCGACACACACATCACTACAGTCATAGCTCCCTTCCATTTGTTTATATGTTTAAGCAGAAAACAGGATTAGAACTGACATACATATTTTTATATGATTACCTCCGATTTGAGTGGCAAATCTGCAAGGAGCCACGAAAACAAATAGATCCATATTTCATCGTTATTGAGTTTTTAAGTTTTTTTTCTTCAAAAAGATTATCTTCGTGGCACACCGATTTTATTTCTGTACTGGATTAGTTTTAATTGCCCCTTGTTTTAATCTCACAGGGACTACAGCCTTTAAAGTCGTTTTATGTCACTGTGAAGCTCTGAGAACGCCATCTGTTTGTAGGTGCCGCACGCAATAAGATGTATTGCTGCTATTATTGCTCTTATTAGGAGCGTATGTTATGCTGTGGATGTCACTTGGTGTGTCTTACGGGAACAAGAAAGCAAAACGGAATCAAACCTCTTCCCTTTCTGGCACTTAAGCTTTTCATCATTTCTTTTCACTAATAATTGATTGTTTTTATTTGGAAGATGGCATCCACAGTAACACCGGCATTTTGGACCATAGGACCATGACTTTCTATCTGGGACTCAGCTAAGGAAGAAATGGCTAATTTCTTTTTGTATAGCACAGCATTCCTTTGTACTTTTCTGTAGCGGCATAATCCCTCGTGTGACACCTTGCACTTTTTATTTATTTATTATTAGTATTGTGGAATTAACAAGTGTCTTTACAATTGAGGAAGTTAGCAGTGCCATGTGAAGATAGGGCTGACTGACATCTCCTGATAAAACTTCATTTTCTGTTGTCAGACAACCATGGGGAGAAATTCTCTGCTACAGTTTCTTTTACATGAAGTTTCAGATCAGGCTGCTCGCTTTCTGAAGTTACAAACAGGCAGAATGCATTGCTACAGCCAAGGTAAAATAAACTTGAGAAACATTTCACTGATATTTTTCCTCGCTTTTCCCACCAGTCCTCCTCCAGACCATTTTCAGGTTTCTGTGAGTAATAGGAAGAAATAAAAAATCTACGTCTTAACTACACCACTAACCTGTAGAACTGCATGCTGTTCCCTCTGCTTAATAAGTTGTTCTTTCCAATATGAGCTGCCTTAGATTCTCCTAACAATTTTCACTCGCTGCTGTGCTGCTTAGAAGCCCAGGTTTGGGGGAGTTTTCCAGAGCTCTGTGTGAATTTCAGGCACATTTAGGTAATTCTGAGTTACCCAGCTTTTTGAGGCAGCCAAAATGGCCACAAGCAACAGCATGAATTCTCACACCAGCACAATAATCTCCCCCTGTTCCCATGCAATGGGCTTCCTATGGCAATGACAAGTTACCTCCTTCTTGCTTCCCCCATCCAACCAAGAATAATTTTTACTGCTATGCAGCATATAGGAACTAACAAAATCCTTACATGATTTAAATTAAGGGTTATTGCCAACATTTCACCTACAGATGAGTGTAGCTTTTAATAAATTATATGAAGTCTAGGAGAGGGACCAACATGATTCACTCCGGAACATCTTGAGTGCTGGGGTATGCCAACAGAAATAATTAACTTCAACAAGGCTCTCTATTAAGATGCAGCATGCACAATTAAAGGAGTTGTAGCTTTGAACAAATGGTTCAACATGTAGGTGTCAAATGGAACTGTTCTCCCTCCTCCATCGCCTTGGCAGCCGTTGGGCTTCATTATGAGGAGCAAAACATAAAAGCATGCAGACAGACAGGTGCACAACAGCATTAACAAGGCAGAGCACAGCTCGTTTTTTGGATGTTGACAGCAAAAAGACTGAAAAAGACCATTCAGAGCCATGAAAATGATTTGGGGTGAGCATTAAAAATAATATATTTAATGAAAACATGAGCAATCCACAGCATAAGTACTGCCTCCAAAAATAAGGGAACTGCCAACATATAACAAGTGATTTGTGTCTGTTGTCTCACATAAGCCTGTGGGGATGTTTCAAAGGAAATTATGTCTTGAACTAGCAAATCAACAATCCCATTTCCCAGCTCAAAACAAAAATTAAGAATTTGACTATTGATATCTACTGCTTAAAGATCAATTTGCTGTTCTTAAATACATACTTAGAGGGTCAATTCCCACTGAAATCTAATTACCAAACTTCATCTCAAAGCATCTCCTTAGCTTACAGTTTCAGAAGTGAAAAAAAAAAAAAAAACACAAAAACACACACACTCTGGAAATGAATTGATAGACAAAAAAAAACACTCAGAAGGAAACTGCTCAGAAAAAAATGCTTTGTCTTTAAAGAAATTTAGCTCGTTCCTCTAAATGAAATTCAGAGGGCTTAATGCTACTGCACTTCAAGAATTGAGCAAGAAGGGACATGGAAGCACGTAGGGTGGGCATTATTGATGAAGCCCAGCATTGTGCTGATACAGCCTGAAGGACTGTGTGATATTCCATAGGACAGAACCATCCAGTGAGAACACACGGAGGTGGGTACAAGGCTGCCTCCAAATCATGCACACCAAGAGGAGTCAAAACATCCACTCGTCATAGCCATCACTATGGTGAGATATCTGAGGCCTCCACAATGAGCCTAGAAACTGATATTAGAAAAGAAAAGCTCATCCCCAATAGCTGTTATATGTGCTTAAGTCACACCAGGACATTATAGAAATCAGAATTTTCTTCTGCAAGTCAGCTTGCACAGCCAACTCAGTCATGATGAAAAAAGGTACAAAAAAGGAACAAGTTTATTACTTTCACTTCAACGTAACAGCTTCTTGCTGCTGCCAGAAATTCAACAGAAAACTGAGATAAGGGCAAAACAAACAACTGTGCCCTGACACACCAACAATGAAATCATTTTTTCCCCTTTCTTATTTTCCTTTTTGGCTCAGAGACAATCAGACCACCTCTACCAGAGCTCCAAGCCACACACACCACTCCAAAAACTTCACCCTTACTCCTGCGTGAAAGGCTTGGTCAAAGGTATTCACAGCTAAATCTGTGCAACTAGCAGAACTGGGCAAATATTGACAGAAGTGTTTCTTCTTGCAGCCTATTAAGGTGAGCACAAATCCACAGCTCTTCTGTAAGGTTATTAGGACACTGTAAAGCCAACAGTCAGCAATTCCCCAGCTGGAATCTTTCCCCATGAGAAGAAAAAAGAAAGCAGGCAATTGGTCACACAGCTGAAGACCAAACAGGAAGCCTTCTGCTACCCCAGGGAACTGGAATAATAGCACAGTAATAACGTTAAGTGCCATGTTTATCTTCCCATTGTGAAATGAAGCTTGCCCATGAAGAATTGCCTTTCTTTAAATAAAGCACCTTTCAAACAAGTTCATTACAAAACCATCTGAGCACTCCTGACAGTCAAGCTGGTGTGTGAGACAATGTCAAATTACTCATTGTGAATAAATTACCAGATGAATATAGAAAAACACAGGAGTCTCTCAGTGTTTTCCTCTTTTGCAACATTTGCTTACGTGCAAAATGTAACTCCAGTGAATCTGTTGATTCTCATTCACTGAGAATTGCTGATGGTCCTGTGAGGAGGACTCAATCCTTATGGGTCCCTTCCAACTTGCGATACTCTATGATTCTGTGACTCTAAGTGACCCACGTGCTTTTTCTATGAGGTGTATTATTGCAGTACTTTGAAGGCAGACTGAGGGCCTCAGCAAAGGACTGGATGAAAACTATGAATGGTAACAAATCCCCAACCCCACTAAGTCTACAAGCTAAATTTCCAAGACAGAAGCATGTTGAGAAGGGAATGGTGAGATGAGCAATGTGTTTGGTTGAGTCAGTGACTGAATCAGAACTAGATTCACATCTTCTGGGCTAACACTACAGGCCAGAAGCAAAGTAAGGATGGTAAAAATGAGAAGCGAGGTTTACAAAAAGAGAAAACACACATGGATGACTTATGCTGGTGTTTGAGGACCAGCAACGAATGGAAAAAAAAAAAAATAAAAATCAGACTGCAGCTATATTATACTGACTGCCTGAGTTTAAATCTCCAGATTATTCACAAACTCCAATAAGGTGCTGCTCACAAAGCATGAGATCCTCTTGTTGCACTGTTTTTCATTGAAGTGGGCTGAAAGAGAGGCGAAGCAGGACACAGTCAGTGGACGACAAAGGAATAGCTGAAAGAACCATGGTCTACACAGCAGCCTTCAGTACTGACGAAAAACACAGTAGTAAGAAAGATGAGAACGGTAAAGGGTCACACACATGCTTCAAAACAGGCTTTCAAGTAATTGTCACTGTATCTTATTCAAGCATTTAGCTTGTTGGCTCTGAGTTTTTCTGTTTGTTTCTTTTTCTTAAGCAATTAGTCAAGTCTGAGTTAATGAAGCTTGCTTAGTCACCCAAGGTCTGAAAACTTTGCCAGGAGACAGCATCTTTGCAACCTCTGAGATTCAGGGAATCTGGCATGACAGACTTTGCTGACTGGCTTCTCCCAGCATCTAAAAATCCCATTTATCAGCTCATTTCAGGCATCTTCTGAAATACAGGAAAGATGAAGAGGAAGGACACTGTCCTGTCAGAGCAGTTCATATCAGTTCCTTTGCACTGAAGATGGAGAGACTTAATCATCTCCATTTGATATGACAGTGAAATATCACACTCTTGAATCAATAATGATCAAGGTGGGGGGAGTGGATTAGGAGTAGGTCTGAGAAAACGCTGCTGATTTCTATTGCTATATGGCAATTTGGAACTGGGGTTAAGTCCACAGGGAATTACTGCACATCTGGGATAAGAAACTGAAAGAGCTGCTCCAATCAATAGCGGTCTGATAGCCTAGAACATTTTCAGAGGGGAAAAAAAAAAACCTTTTCCCTCCTATTAACTCCAACTTTAGAAGGACTGAGCAGAAATGGAGGGGGCATATTTTGAAGCAAAGAGACACATGTGCAGCCCTGCTGAGAACAGCTACTGCCAGTGTTCTATAGAGAAAGGAATATCCCAGGGAAAGAAGCAAAAATTCAGCTATTAGACTTCACAGACATGCAGCAATCAATTTGTCAGCAAAATTTCATTTTGATGATAGAGTTATAAACGCCTCACTGAAGCATCTTTTGACACACACTTTAAAAGAAAGGCTTTAATGTGACAAAGTGAGCATTAAATATTTTAAGCAATATTTTCGTTCAGATTTAAAAAAAAAAAATTATTGGAGGAAAATTGAGAAAAGGAGAACATAAAAAAATTCTCCCAGTTCTGCGTGTCTGTCTTCTCTCAAGTGGCAGCAACATGAAGCTGGCATTTCGCTTGGCAAACGTGACTGAATGACCAGTCCCCAGAACAGAGCATGTCGACCTCCACATGGCAACCTAAAGAGCTAAACTCTCAAACTGAAGGCTGTACCAGACTATTTTCATGTATACTCATGGAGATGCACAACCTAGACATGTAGATTATTGAATTATTCACACATCCTCTCTCCTGGGGAGATAGTTTGAACTAACATCAGTGTGATGTACCACCTCTTCCTTTCCATTTTACTTCTCATTTTCTCCATTGCTTCATCTGTACCAGGGCCATGTCTTAAGTCACCATTCATAGTGCATCCTTCCACAAGCTTAAATCTAAGAAATCAATTAGCTCAAGCAAATTAACCATGGGGCCTCACATCTACCTTCTGCATTTACTCTTACTGCTTCCATTGATCTCCTACCTTCACCTCCATGCAGCTTCAGACCTACCAAATCAAATTTAGAAATCTTGTCTCTAAGGCCAGGGTGATGCAGGACACAGTCAGGGACTCAATCTTGCCACCCTTCAGCAAAGAAAGCCTTCCTAATTTACAGACCTAAATGAATTTGAGGTTGTTTCTCAGTATCTAACCAAGCATTTGATGCAAAAAAACTCTCCTTGCCTCTTTGTTAACCAGAGATATGGCAGTTACATGTTAATCATAGGCTGCTGAATATACAATCTAACACTGCAATAAACAGAAGATGAATGTGCACTTTATAGTTTGAGGAGAAAAGGAGTCTGTGTCACTGTGTTAATTCATGGTACATATCTTCCCTCTCTTTTTTTTTTTAAGAGATTAGAAAACAAGCAAGGACTTCCAGCTTCATATTCATAACAGTGCATTTTCCATCTCTCTTCTTTAGCAGTAATCTGATGCTAAACGTGTAGCAGCTACCAACTGCTTACTTCCTAACAACATATTATTTTGCAAAATAATTTAAAACAATGTCTAAAACTTGCAGACCTCTCAATCTACAGCCAGAAAAACACACATTTCCCAGCACAGATTTCTAAAAAGACCTAACACAAGCAAAACAACCACAAATACCAGGATCTACTATTCTCACAGAAGATAATTTAACGGTTACATGCCATCCTTATGGGCTATGCAATTCAGGAATATATCTTGGAGGCTAGACTGAATTTAACTTGATTTCATACCCAAGGAGATGCTTGCTGAAGAGAGATAAAGTCACTAATCCACTGGCTTTAGCTGTACACAGCAAGTAACTGCATAGTGGGTTGGGGGTTTTTTTGGGTTTTTTTTTTTTTTTGGAAGTATTTGCTGTATGAGGCATTCCTAAAAACCCAGAGCATTTGTTGTAGAAGCTGCTCTCTCCAAGGCTCTAAGGCAAGGGATGATAAGGTGCAATAGTCATTGTAAGAAGCCTTTCAGAAAGCACAATGCAAGTCTTTCTATACTTACAAGACACACACACAACCATAAAACCGAGGGAATTGTGAAACATTACTGTCAGTGAATGCAAAGTTAGAAGAGTCCTCTCAAGTCATTTCCTTCAGATTCATTGTTTTTGATCTTTATTTCTTTGTCTGTTACCCCGTCACAGCTGGATACAAACCTCACAGTTTAAGCATCCTCTGAGGCAGCTGTACAAAAGAGCAGTTAACTGAGCAAAGCTGCTCTCCAGTGGAGGGGAGATGGATAGTGATGCTTTCCGCTCATCTGCTACAAACCCTTCGAGGCGGGGATAACAGCAGCAGGGCTGAACTGGCCTATTCTCCAGTGGCAGGTGTTTGCAGAGCTTTTGAAAGGTTTGGGAAATGAATTGTGTTTTCTGAGAGCTCACAATGAAACCATACATACTGTCATCCAATATCACACCAGGTTTGGAAACTGAACATTTCTCTTGTGCCTCCAGAACAACAATATTTTTCTGATGCATCTTGTATTCCAAAATGCTCTCCCTAATCATAGCTTCCCATAAGGAGTAAATCTCCAGAATTCATACATAGTGCAATTTAAAAGTGTCAAGCCAACAGAGACTGAAATTCTGATGTAAGCAGACTGCAGAGCAGGTAATGAATAGCTCTACTCTCTCAGCAAGCCACAGGAAACACAGCTGTCATACAAGTGAAATGCAGGTAAACAACTGTTTTTCTCCCTCAAAAAAAAAAATAAATAAAAGTAGTAAAAAGCAGAGAAAAGGAAACAGAATAGACTCCCAGCTTCTAAGCAGAAGAGGGAAGAGGGCCAGCAGCAGACTTTGCACAACTGCTCTACTGGGTCTGATCTGAACTATATAGCATTGGTCCCTCTGTTTTAACAGCCTTCTTGCAGCAGCTGGAGGCTTTGCAAAAGAAAACAGTTTACTTTCTCTGGAACAAAGTTCAAGATCACATGGTTCTGTGTGTCCTACCTAAATAAACATCATTGCTGATATACCACAAAATGCAGATGAGTAGCACAGGTTTGTTCATAAATCCCAATAAGGAAGAGTTACTTTCTGACATTAAGTGCTCTTACACTACACCATAAAAGCTTCAGCCCCTATTTTCTCTGTATGTTACCTTTGATTATCGTTTTCACTCCTGAATCAAAAGCATGAAGGAATTACCATCTCACCACAGTTCTGGGCTCTAATCCAGAATCATATTTCTGTTAGCAACAAGCAGCAGAAGAGACTGCAAAGTCTCAGCAACTAGCAGAGCTCCTTCCTCCAGTCTTCCACTGAGCCTCCAGAAGGTGTCTGCCTTAAGCTTGACAGTTCAGTTCCTAGTACTGCTTACACACTTGCTGTTTTGAATATTTTAATATCTACTTTTTGTTAATGTCAAATAAACCTCAGCTTCTTCACATGTCTTAGTGACTAGGAGTGAAGGTCTTTAAAAAAAAAATAAATCAAAGGCTCAGACATTCAAAGACTTCTGGTAACCTTAATGAGCCCAACAAATAACAGAAAGAAAATCAAGGGTTTATATCACCTTTTTCCTCTCCATATTCTTTACTGGGGAAAGAGAATAGAGGACAAAGGATAAAGATGATTTCTTGTTACCTCAGAGGAATCCCCAGCAACCGCAGGAAAATTGGAAAGTTTGCTACAGCAAACCGTTCTCTCCCTTCAAGTAGGGGGATCTGGAAATACTAACATAGAAAATCCATAGCAAAACTTTCAAAAGGCAGAAGGCGGCTTGTTGTGAGAAAGAAACAGTTTATGATGCTGTCTGAAGTCTCACTGGAAAGCACTCCTGCCTCTGCTGGGTAGATAAAGTTCCAAAAATGGCTGCATTAGCTAGAGCCTCGTGTGAAAAACAACAATATTTCATCACAGCATACCTGCTTCTCACACAGAAAGGAAGTAAAATTCAAGGCGAAGTACAGCACAGAAGAGTGCAAGGCAATCAGTGAAGGATGTGCTAAGGAGAAAGCATGCAAGAGCATATCACTGAAGTGATAGGATGCCAGTAACCTTCCTTACCTCTAGCTTCTGTAACAGGTAAACATGCTGCAACCCTCAACACACCTGGAAATCACTACTGACAGTTGGTAAATGAGAAGATCAAGGACACAGAGGCTGAGGGTTAGGTTTTTTTAAAGGATAAAAGTCACAGCAAGAAGCTGAAGACAGTCCCTTAAATTCTAGGCGTATTTATTTTCACGTAACAGTCAGTCATTCAGAGTTCTGATTTATTCCTGTCAGGAAAAAAATAAAAATAAAAATAAAAAAAAAAGCAAAAGAAAGCCCAAACTAAGCATTCCTCCTGTATTGATCCAATGTCTTTCACCTAACTCATAATTTCACTCCTTCAGAGAAAATGTAGCTTCATCCAGGCTTGAGCTAAAAGGCTCCAAAAGATGTATTCTAAAAGTTGCCATATGCCTCTTCTATTTGGAGGGGAAAAAAAAAAAACCCAACCTAATTGAAGAGGAACAGATATTTCAGAAATTTGTATTCTGCTTCTGTACACCCAAGGGAATTCAACAATTCAGCTAAAATGAGTAGTCAGTTGTTTTTGTTGTTCTTCATTTGCAAATCTCTGGAACATTTTGAGCTTTAATCAGATCACTAAAAGGAGACATTTCGTGATTTTGCTGGATCATATGGGCATCATCTACATCTTTCACTTCAACAAAGGCTTTTAGTGGCAGAAGCCTCTAACATCATCTCCTAAAAACATGCAACTTAGGTGCGCTTAGGTTCTCAAGTGAGCACAACACACTGCAGTCACTGTGATTTTAAGTTATTATGTCAGTTATTACCAAATATTATTTTACTTCCCACATTATATCAGAAAGATTAATAGGTGTTGCAGTACTGGGGGCTGTGTTAATAGATTTAAAGGCTGAGGAGAGGCAGAACCTCCATCACCACTAATGGGAATATTTAAAAGCAACCTAAGAAGCACACAGCTTCACTGCAATAAGTTTTCCATTTCTGTACTTCAACGACTTTTTGATTTCATGGATAACTCAACTGCACACACATCAATTGTATATAATGACAAGTTCAGTATTCAAAAATAGAAAAAATGAGAACACAATGTTACTAATTCTTAGATGAAAGTACAGAAGACACAAAGAATGAATTATGTTAACTAAATCACTAATCACTAACCTTGAATCTGGAAGTTTACTTGCAATTGAGTATCCCTTTCACTAATGGATGAATGGAAATAAACTGAAATTGTATTACAGTTAATTTTCTTCTGACCACACAGGTACATTTCCTTTTTATTATTTTTTTAATATTAATCTTTTTATTTTTTTTTTTTTAATTCCCAAAATGAACTCAAGATCTCTGCAAAGTAGAGCAAAACCATCAGTTCCTTTGACTGGGACGGGAGGGTACAGAATGGTGAAGAATACCCTGAGGGTACTACATTCAATATTCAATCCAAAGTTTACTGGAAGAGGATTTCCAGTGCTCCTCACTTACAGGAACTGCTCTAAGAAACCAGAAATTAGGGTGAGAGTTGATTTTATTGGAGTCCTTTTTAAAGCATTACCCTGTAATAGAATGCAAATTCATTTACAGGGAGTCGCATTTCCTGGGCTCAGTTTCAAAGGAGGTCATGCTTCCAATAATTAAATTGTGTACAGAAGGCAGTCACTTAAACTCCACCCTGTTAATTTTATGCAAAACAGAACCCTATTGATTTCCTACACTTTCTCACTGTTTAGCTGAAGTTATACACACCCCCATCAAATATATGAAACAGATTTTTTTCCATTACTGGAAATCTGAAAAATGATGCGTAGTATTACAACCTAATGATAAATCTGTGTATTAGGAGTGGCAAAAAGAACTGGAACGGGGCAGTTGCCACAGATCTTACGCTCCCAGCCAAGGAGTTTACTTGGTGATCTACTTGGGAATTCACCCTGGCGCATTTCTTTTTATACATTCTATTGCCATTCCCCCGAAGTGCTCAGCAATTCTAACTTTTCCCAAATAAGTTGTCTTTCTTTCCTCTCACATGGAAATTTTAGCAATCTCTACAGCCATTTCTTCTAATCCATGTCTCTTGCAATAATATTATCATCGCTATTAGGATGAAGTGCCATTACACCAACGGCCAACTGAAGAATGAGCAAGATGCTGTGTGACTGGGAGTAATGAGACATCTGACTCCCAAATCCTCAGTACTTTAGACCCCACTGTGACCTGCATTTTGGGACTATACCCCATGCTGCAACCTGTCAAGGCAATGCTTTTTACAGGAACTGCAAGGAAAAAAGAAAACTAAATTCCTTAGCCTCCCTCTGTAGAGATCAGCACCATCAACTCCAAGATGATTAGCACAAAGCTTGTCTGCAAAGTCCACTCAAGTCAAGGGAAATATCTCAATTATTTGAAGAGGGTTGCAGATTGGAGTTATAATTGAAGCTTACTTTCTCAGCTTTATCTCAAGGTGAAAGCTGACCACCAAGAGCAGCAATCAGCAGCAGTGTCATTACCAACCACAATTATTTAAGACCATTGAAATACATTACTCCATGAAAGTAATTTCCTTCTGTTTCTTTATCTTAGAGTGAAAATATTCAGGGTGGGTCTCTGCATTGCAATCATGTGGAAATTAGTTCAATTTCTCATAATAGTCATCTGACGGTTACGCAAAATGTAAAATGAAAAACTTAAGTTTGAAGTAAGAACAGTAATTCCCCCCTTCCTCAAACGCAAGTGCAAGCATTAAAGGACCCTGAAATAGTGTTTTTTAAAAACATATATTTTCCTTCCAAAGAAAACACAAGGTATCTGTGCCATATACATAGCTTTCATGAGCTATTATGTATGCTTCACAAGAGACTACCTCAGCAAACAGAAATGCAATGCAACAAATTTGATAAATCAGATTTCAGGCATCTCAGATGGAAAACCTTGAGAGACCATTTGATTTATGTAGTGGCTCAGAAACTACGCTGTGCACAAACCGCCTTTCTAGTATGCCTGGAACATGGCCTATGCCACACAGAAATCAGAGTCTTAAACCACATATTTAGGAATCAAAACTGTTTAAGTGCCACAAAATAACCCGTCAGCTGAGCCAGGCAGGACATGCCATCAGGGTCAAATAAAAGCAATTCTTTAACAAACCTCAGCTCAAAACACAGGAGGTAAAGTGTTTTTATTATTACAGTTTGCTTTGTCATTAAAGGCAGTTATATCAAACCTAAAATACGTTGTGTCCATGCAATGCCTGCTGACATAGCAAGCACAGGATGCACAAGTCCACATCTGACTCCATCTTTGATTGAAGTTGTATATTCCTATATATTCCTCCTTGTGGTTTGATCCAAGTGATACCATTATCCATCCAGCCTAATCTGTACACTCAGCATCAGCAAAAAGACTGTTTAGCTTATCAGAATCTGTTTAGATATCCAGAAGCGGCTTGGCTACAACACAAAAATATTCAGAAGAAAGCGATCATCCAGTGTATCACAGGCACAAGAAGAACCACTGGAGGAAAGAAAGCCTGACTCGTTCAAATTAAAGCCAGGGTACTAATTATTTAATGACTACAAGTAAAACTGCTGGCATAGGGTAGCTAGGGCATTTGTCAAAAATCACTTCTTTAGAGATTTAAGTACTGGCTGAAGTAACATCCAGTAGTGATTGTGCAGGAGGAACTGTTTCTGCTTTAGAACAGGAAGATGAGTTTGTATTAGAGCACAGAAAGCTATAGGATTCCCAGCAATGGTAATAGCCAGCAGTATGCAGAAGGTTAGATCTATATGTCTACTCACCTCAAAATCCACTAAATTTGGGTAATTGAAATAAAGTCAATGCTTGTCTCTTATTTAAGCAACTCATTCCACTACACTGCTCAGAGATACCAACTTATTGCCTACTGAATGTAGAAAAAGAAAAAGCAAACTAGGAAGCACAACAGAAATTCCACCATTCCGCACTAAAGAACTCCTCAAAAGATTACCCTCTGAAATTACTCTTAGCCTTAAAACCAAAATAATTTTGTCCTCTCTTAAAATACAAAGAAATTGGCGGCAGTTAAATTACTAATCCTAATGAAACGTTAGCAAAGCACAGCTAAAAAGGCTTCTCTTGCTTCTAAGGCCTGGGGTTGCAAACTCTAGGACACATTACAAATTTTTGGATAAGCCAAAGTTCAAAATCTCATGCTTTGAAAAACCACAAAACAATGCTACAAATTGTAGGTAAAGGCAGTTCTAAATTATAACAAAACCAAACCAAAAACAAACCAAAACCAAAACAAAACCACAATAACCACAACCCAGTTTAAAAAAAAAAAAAAAAAAATTACTTACCCATCCTAATAATGGATGTTCACTAAACAATCCAAGAAGAGAGATCTCCATATAGAGATCCTCCCCTTCTCACAGCCAACCCTTAAATAAGGCTTAGGGAGAATGGAACCTGGTTCCACCCCTTCTGGTCACTTAGGTGAATTGCTTTCACCTGTACTCCCAGGGCTGATTGTGTCCCTTCACCACGTGTGCAATCATTGGTTCAGGCTGTGACTTAGCAGATTCCCAGACACAAGAGTTTCCTGAACAAGAGTAGAATCGCATGTGTGCAAAAAGGTTGGTGATACTTGAAACACTGGAATAGCATAGTGTGAATGTAGAATTCTGAGCTCCTTTGAAAATCCAGCCTGTGTTTATCCACGTTTACCAGGATCTCATTGTCCAGTTAAGCACTGCATTATTCATTCAAACCTCATGCATTATTATTATTTATTTTTTTTTAACATAGAAAAGCAGTTTCTAATTTGGTCCTCTGAGAACAGATTTACAGCAAGGTTCACAGATTTCAAAGTTTAAGGCAGAAGCAAGAGTTGAAACAAAGTACAACACAACAGAACTCATGGCCAATCATTAGCCCCAGCTTCACTCCCTTGAAAACCAAAGGTTTATCAGTTCTTAAAAAAAATCTAACCTCAGTGGAGAAGTGGAATTAAAAATTCAACCCTCAATTCTGGAAAAATAACTACAAGTGAGATGTGAGGTTACTGAGCAAGTCCCTTCAAGGAGGAGATGAAGAGAAGATTTGTCTGGTCAATGACTGGAAACCCAGATTGAAAACATAAGGTTGTACGTGATCCATAACTGTGTGCAGCCTATTCATTTTGTCACGTGGCAGTGGGCACTTTGTCTGATTAGCACTCAAGACTCCCAGCTTCAACAATCACTCTTCCCCCCTCCCCAGTTTGCAATAGCAAAGATCTCCTTCACAGTGCAGCAGTCATCTTATTTTGGATGTTTCACAGTCTTACCCAGCTTTCAGCAACAACACACCACTAGTAGTAATGAGAAGTGGGTGAAAAACTCTTTCTAGCATTATTACTCATGCATAAGAAATTGAACTGTGCTTTCAAGAACCGTGTGTGTCAGTAAAAACTCCAGTCACAGTAATACACAGTAATACAGCCAGGTGGAAGCTGCAATGGGATGCTCAGGTGCTGAACTGTACTCATCTAAAAAAAAAAAAAAAAAAAAAAAAGACTGAGCAGGAATATTAGGAAATAGCTTTAGGAAGCTACCCAGATGCTACAAGGGCTGTACTGATTTGTAGTAGAAGTTAGTTTGAAAATAATGAACTGAAATACCAGTCCTGTCTGAAGTGTTCTCCAAAAGTCCCTTATCCAAGAGCTTCTTCTTAGCTTCTCAGTTCTGTACAAATAACAAAAACCTTTTTGGATAAAGCCACATAAACAAAATCCATGACTAACAGAGATTAGGAATTTTTCAAAGCCTTGCAACCCTCCACACTCATTGCAAAGTATACAAAAAAACAACCAAAAAACAAGAAAAAACAATATTCCTTGCAATGACTATTGCTGCTCATGAAAAAGATCTTTCCTGATCACTGACGTGGCAGATATGCAGCTGACATCTGCTCAGCTGTTTAAGATTGCTTTGCTGACACACAAAATTGAGTTTCACTGTGAAATCAAGATGATATCATTGGCTATTATAGTAAGTTGTTAAAAACCGTGGTAATGGTTTTTTTCCATCTCTTACAATCAAGTGGTTATCTTTGTGCACTTTTCCATCCCTCCCAGTCAGTAGATGGAAGTTTGTCTTCTTAGCAGCACATCCATAGGAAAGGCATTTTTGTTACATTTTTAAGCTGCTCCTGTTTTCAATAAAGCTAATTAATATCTTGCAGTAAAACAGTTCCCTGAGTCTCCTTAGGTTTCAAATGCAGCTGACCTATGCACAATAGGGTCTTCACTTTAGATTCAACACACTCATTAGTGTTTCCTAATAAATGAGATTACCATTCTGTTCGTTCGGCCTCCCAGAAGATGCTGCAAGGAGGGGGGTGAAGTTGGGACAAACATTTGATTTGTGTGCCCTATACCTGTGCTACTTTCCTCCATTCAGCAACAATTAAAAGCTGAAAGAGGAGAAAGAAGTGAGCTGATTAGAGATTTGGGAATTTTCTGCTTAAAAACTAAACTGAACCATGGATGTAAGAGTAGTCAGTGTGGAGCCCCCACTGTATCCATATCCAAGCGCACTCATGCCTTGGTGAGGCTGTTTTTTACCTTCAATTCTCTAGTGCCATGGGCCAAAATACTCTCATAGAGAAGGAAAGCAGCTGGGAGGCCTTTTTCCATTACACCTACTCAAGGTTGTGCATAGACCATCGCTGCATTTAAAATGAGATGAAGGGGAATCAATTAAGCTGTCTGTCAGTTAATATAGAATTCAAACCTGTTTGTGCCTCTCAAAATGGAAGAGACGTTGATGAGGCAAGATTTCTCATACTTAATTGTTGTTCTGCATAGTCAATACAGTTAAACTCCTGAGCAAAGGAAACACCCCCACACTGTTTCCAAAGGTGCTAATCTTCTGCCTCGACAGATAGCTCAAGTTAACTGAGAAATTAATGAGACCAACGACAGCCTGTGCATTTTCAGATGAAACAGGAGCACAGAGACCCTTTGTGCTTTAGCAGCATGGGTTAGGGAATGAATTTTTGCAGTGGGAGAGTGAAGGTCAGAGCAAGGACTCCTGAGGAAGACCAGCCATAGTGCAACAGCTTACCTTTTCTGTAAGGACCTCCGTAGCTCCAGAGGAAATATATGCAGGTCAAATGCTCAGGAGCTGTTCAGAAGAGAGAAAATGTTTTGAAAATCTTGGAAACCTTAAATAAAATATCAATAGTGAAATATTCCACCAGCTCATCTGAGCACTGTCTGTTCATTCTTTGCCAGAGTTTGTGCTATCCCTCTGCTTTGGTCAAAAGCTGTTCTTATCCAGATTTCTGATTTCTACAGGCTGCTCAGTTTAAAAAAGACCCTAACAAAAGATTTCATCTACACACTCTGATCTGATGAAAATGATTATCCATTTTTCTAACCTAAACACCACCAGCATTTTTTTCTTCCAAGAGCTTACCATCCAATCTCTGTACAATTAAACCAGAAAAGTGCTCACTCGTGCCTTTTAGAAGCAGCAGATTACCCATAATCCCCTCCCAAAGAATTCAAACTCTTCTTTTTCCATTAGAAAAAAAGCTTAATCGTGTCATATCTAAAAAGAGACTGCTTGAAGACCTGTCAAGCAGGATCAAAAGTAAATAAAATTAAACATCTTCTTTAACTTCCTCAGTGACGAGAACAAAGCCTGCAACAAGGGGGTACCCAGCTTCTAAACGGCATTTCCCAAGTGGCCACTGATCTCAGATCAAATGTCTGGCCTCATTTCCTTCTATGAAAGGCTTTGTGCTAAAGGAAGTTTTAGGTGATTTTGGAAGATGGCAATGGCCTTTTGTAGGCTGTTGTAACTGTTTAGTAGAGAAAAAAGGCAACTTCTAAAATGTTGCATTATATTTTTATGGACCCTGAGATCTTATTTGTTGTTCTATATTTCCCAGGGATTGATAAATTAGCTTTTAAAAGGTTATTTTTTATTACTTAGATGTCTTTCTGTTGGCAGGACTAAAATCTGTTGTTCTCTGTAGTAGCATACAAATTTAGCTGTATGCAATTCATGGATCTGTTCGGGTATGGAGAAGTGAAAAAGCAGAATTTGTTCATAGCTTGTGGCTTCTCTTGGAATTCAAACTAATATGAGCACCTCTCTTGCTTCAGGCTGCTATTGAATAATGGGATGTGCTAGCTAAGGATTCAGCAGCTCATATATTTGTCAGATTCTACTTGTAGCATCTGCATTCAAAAATCCCTAGCAGTTTCATTAAATGTTGTAGTAAAAGGAGAAAGAAAGCTGAAGCTAAATAGAAAGGCTTATAATTATTATTACCTTTTCCATAAGGTATGTGGAAGTAGCTTGTTTATTTTTAATGTTAAAACATTTAGATTGTATCCAATATATCTGTTATATTTTGCACTTTTGTTTGTTTTGGGAGACTTCATCCTGAATAATGGCTGATTTTTTTTTTCATTTGAATTTGTAAAAATTGCTACGTGAAGTCTTTGGGGCTCAACTTATGTTCTCAAAGATACCCTGGTGCTCACAGAATCAAATATTAATATCTTTAGCTTTTAGGCCTTAAAAACTAAGGCAGATGGTATCTTGAATTTGCACTGCTTAGCTTTCTAGCTAGAAGTGTGAAAGTCTCTTTGTACCACAGACATTTACTATTACAACTGATAAAGAAACACAAGCACACAATTAGTTTTCACCAAAGGCTTCATAACAGCAATCTGCCTCCTATGTTCCTTATTGTTTAACAAGGCACCTGCTGAGAGTTTTTATGTGTAGAGGTTAGGTATATTTAGAAGGATGCTCTGATTTAAATACATGTTGTTTTTATGTGCTCTGCGCAATTATAAATGCAGAAGTGAGATATAAAAACACAGCTCCTTCTAAAGAACTAATATCTAGGCTTCAATTTACTTATTTAGCATCCCCAAATATACACACTTAATTAAAGCATCAGGGAAACCTCCTGTAGCCTGCATATAGGGATCTTCTGTTTCTTCCCAAAATATGCATTCCTGCCTTTGAGATTAGCTTCTCAGCCAAAGAATGGAAGCAGCTTAGTCCTGCTGCTTTTACAGATCTAAGGGGACCTAATGACCAGCATGTTTTATGCTTCCTCCACAAGGAAGGAGGATGCTGCTGCTTCTCAGCTTGCTGCCCCTATGGCTTTGAAGAAACGGGGGACCAGAGAAAGGCCTCGAGGAGCAGCAGCCACCTCCGCTCTGTGCCTGGAGCATTCAGAGCAGCAAAGGCTGTGAGAGGCACTCCTGCGAACCAGTGCAGTGCATGGGCATATGCTGTCAGAAATGAGTGCTAATTGCCCTGGCAGCGACAGGCCAATAAAGCTGATTGGTTTTTAATTTCTTGGCGCTGAGAGTCCAGCTGCGTGCTGCACAAATGGAGCTACACTATCCAGGTATCACTCAGGCTGTTTAGCAATGCCAATGGCTCTGCTGCGTGGGGAGGTTTGCACCAGTACTCCCCATGTTCCTCCTTCTTACATCAGCGCCTCCCTGGTGATATCCCTGGAGATAGCATTTATTTTCCCTGGGGGCCAGGACCTGTGGAGCATAGCAAGTTACTTCTCATTCCTATTTTTGCTTTCTGTGTTTGGCGATGCTTTGCTCATCTCTTTAGCTCATGATGTTTCAAGCCAAGTGTTTGCGCAGAAATTGGTGGATAAAGGAAATGTTATTTGGGAAACAGAGGGGGAAAAGCAAGTTTGGGTTGGGGGTGGGAAGCTGCTACTCACCATTCCAGTTATTGTAAGAACAGGGAAATATTCAGGAGACAGAGCTCAGAATGCAGCCGGTAGTAAGTGAGGATGACAAACTGCAGTATTGTCTTTCTGTGAGATAAACAATAACATGGGCAAGTTGTCCTTCCATCTGTCTTCCTCCTAGTTTGTTAAAATATTGCAGGTGGGTAGAACAAAACATCCTGTCTGTGCAGCACTGTGCCCTGGGTTAGCACAATCCAATTCACTTTCTATAAATTTCCTAGGGAAATATATAGCTGGGTGTCTACAATCAACACCTACTTGGAGATTAGCTTAATTCTAAGTTATCGTAAGCTCTAGCTCAGACTTACAGTGGGAGAAAGAGAAATTGAGTCACTTTAAGGCATTCGAATTTTTTTTTCCAGGAATCTGAAAGTCACCTTTCTCTGCTGCACATCGAAAGCTGGATGAATGATGCAGGAAATAAAATATTTATTGTGTGGATTTTCTTTCTTTCCATCCTTTCTCTGTTCCGCCAGCTAAAAAGCTCAACTCATGTACATTATGCAGTCAGAGAAACACGAATTATGATTATTTGTATTGTTTGAACAAAGCCTAACATCCACAATCTATTGTAGGAGAAAGCAGCTGGATGTATGGTAGCAGAAAGGACTGGAGATGGAGTGGTAGGGTAGAACAGCTAGCCAAGCTGGTCTGGCTTTGCCAGTACTGAGTGTTACAGTAATCTGCCCAATACTGGAACAATGGTTTTGTCTTTTGACATGCAGCTTTGCTTAGTGAGCTTGTCTATCATAAATTTGTCAGATCTTTGAAATTAGTGATCCTAAGCTTATTCTGATTTAACTCACAGACAGCTAAAAGCTTCATTAAAAGGCACGATCTACTGTTAAGTTACTTTAGCCCACAGTAAATGTGCCACATGGAGATGACAATATATGTGTTCCTGCTGCTGTACTGCTTGCAACTCTCAGTATTAGTGCAGGTATTTCAGAGTTGTCAGAATATAGGTAAAAACCCATTGCTCTAAATACAGAGGGAGCTGCTCCTCTGTTCACTGTGAGGAGCTGCAGGGCCATGAGGAGCTGCAGGCTGCCATGAGGCTTCCCCTCAGCCTCCTCTACTCCAGGTCTAACAAACTAAGGCACCTCAGTCACTCCTGTATGAGGAGTTGGCATCAACAGCGATGCCAACAAAGCTTCTGTTTGGAGTTTTGACATTTTGTTGGAAACTTTGAGTAATCACCAGAAAGCAAATTCTGTCAAGGCGATAATCAAAGCAATTTTAGGCCAGGGCAACTGCATGTGTGATTTTGGATGCCCTAACTGAGAAGTCAGATGCTCCCTAGGAGGAGAGCAGATTTTCCAACCTGTTGCAGTCTATGTGTACTGCAAGCTGAACTGCTGAACATAACAGCAATATTTGAAGTCTTTCGTACAAATAGTAGTAAAAAAAGTCAGTTCTGCTGCTTGGCCACATCCCAAAGTTAAATAACAAAACAACTCATCCTTCTCCCAAGTTAGGAAGGGCTGTACTGGTTAGCTTCAGCCTAAACCTTGGGACTTTAATTTGGCTTTACAGTCCCTACCAATATAATCAGGCTGAGTGCGGCCAAGGCACTGGTTGGTTACACAGGAAGGCTGCAGATTATCTATGGAACCCATTTACTATGACATAACATAGAGTACCTCTGACTGATCGTTCACTGCTGATAACAGACCTGGAGGAAGCTCAGTGAACCTCTTCATCATTAATTTTTATTTTCTTTTAGTCTTATTCTCACTACCTTTATCTCGGAATTCATATTGTGTATTTTTTACTATTTTGATGGGATTTAACATTGCCACCTTTAAGGGGTTATTATTTTTCCCTTTCCTAGGCTCAGCTCTTTAGCAAAAGAAAGATTGATAAACAAAAGCACTTTCTTTTACCTTGTCATTCATATGATTTGCTAAGGTGGAAAGCTACAGTTACCTTTGTTGGCTCTGTGTGAAACTGCAATCAAAATCAATTGCACTCCTATATTTAATTTTTTGTTTGTTTTTGCGTTCCTTACTCAGAAGACAAATATTTGAAATCACTAGATATTCAGAGTTAGCTGTTCTCTGATTTTCTCTGCTTCTCATATTTCTGTATTTGGCTTTGTGTGAAAATGGCATTCTTCTCGCCGATACAACTTCTTCACCTCTCCTGAACTCTCATCCCCATCCATATTAATTTTGAATGCATCCTTACATTCACCAGATACTGTTTATCTATGTCATCACAGACTTTGGCCCATCTGACAAACTTATCTTTGGAAAAGCCAACAAATAAGATTACATGAACTTGATTAATTTGGCAAATGGGAACAGATTTGCATTTACTTTGCAGTGGTGTGTTGGCTTTCTTTGCTCAGAGGCAGAGCCATTTCTTGTGCAAACCTCACCCTGCTTTCATTCATAGTCTGAGATTAACAGATGTTTGGCAAGATGTTTAGCATCTGAAATGATCAATCTTCTTGGATCCTTGCTGGTACTTCATGCTGCTTGTTTTTAGTTTGTTTTCGTTGTTGTTTTTATTTTATAGTTATGAAGAGAATAACTTCAGTGTCCCATTGTGAGTTTCTCATTATTCGAGCTGACAGTGTACACATAACAATATGGTTCTGAACAATGGTCCATCAGAGTTACCAAGAGCAGGAAGCAATTTAAGATGTATCGAGTAATGAAGAACAAATGTACTCTCATCACCACAACTACGTGGAAGCTGCTCTCAAATTTTATGACAAATCTTTTGCAACAGTCCAGCTCCTAAAGAAATATCTTGTAGAAGAGCAGAAATAGAAAGATTTCATTCATCATCAGCATCTCTCTGATGGTCCTTTTCAATTTTTTTCCCAGATTTAGCCAGATAAATGAGTATAGTCCACACGCCGAGGTCAATAGTACATTTTTCCCCTGTAATAGCTAAACTAGAATCATTATGTTTGTGCAGGTGAGCATCGGTCTCTGTCACACCAAACCAAGATTTTTTGTTATATCTCTATAGTAGATATACATAGTTCTGGTTTAAAGATGCTTGAGATATAGAGTACGATTTTCCTTCTTCGTCTTTTGCGTGAGGCCTTGGATGCTTGGGCAGATCTGTAGTTTATCACAAGTATCACTTACATGTCTGTAAGATTTAAGGCCAGAGAAAAAATACATTGATCTAGTTTGTAGCTAAATCAATGCCATGCAGGCTTGAAGAACAGTAAGTCTCATTATTCTAATTATTCAGTGAAAGTGATGGGGCATTTAAAAGCGTGATAGATGAGTTAGTAAACTAAGGAGCAGGATCTTTCCAGTTTATAAAAGGGCTATTAAAAGGACAATGGAGATGAGAACATGCAGATTGAGAGATATCAGATAAAACACAGCAGTCACAATGGGGCTTACGTGCATACCTACTAAATACAATGCATTTAGAGCAACCATTGTTAGCAAATAAGATTCAATGTGCCATGACATCTCAACTTTTGGTTTAACCAAGAACTTCAGATATTTTTCAAAAAGCAGCAATGGATCTCAATTGTGTAACTACTGTATTCTACCCTAGAATTTCAACAAAAATACTACTTTTTTCTTTTCCCAAAGTCTTGGTAGAAAAAGATGGGAAATATCGTTCAGAGCTTCTGTGCAAGCTCGTCCTTGGTGTTTCTTGCTGTCGTTTCTATTTGGTTTATACATTTTAAGTGCTATAAAAGAATAAAAAAGTAAATCTCTGGACTTATGCTTTATTGGTGTAGTCCAGTAAATAAATAGCCCTAAAAACTGAAAGTGCCCCTTGAGATTCCCTGAGCCATTCACAACCTAAGTTGTACAGACAATGATTTATCCAAACCATCTGTAACTTTTATTTGAAAAACAAAGGCAATTAAAAATAGGATGAGCCATTTTGGCCGTGAATTATTCTGATCAGGAATGTAACGAGATTTTTATTCCACTGCCTAAGTGAAATATCTCCTTGTATACCCAGTGAGTTTCATTACAGCTTCAGTTTTATTACCTCACTTTGAGAGATTGAATCCTTTTCTTGGAAATGCATTACTCTTCAGAAAGTGAACATAAAAATGAAATACAATAATAATAATTATTTTTTCTAGAGAGGGAAAAAATAACAGCAGAGAAGGAACCGACTTCTATATTTAAGATAACAAAACATTTATGTGATTATTTTGTCGAGATGCCCTTCATATTGCAGCAGCCTTTTGGAAAACTCTGCAAGAGTAGGGACTACAGTGCACCTCAGTGTTGTGCTATGTTGTGCTGTAGTCCCTTCCCACCTCCTTGCTGGGCCTAGCATGATGGTCACTGCTTTGGTGGGCTCCCTGAAGGTGAAGACGACCAGCCAGAAGTTTAGAAAGTTACAAACCCAGAATATTTTTTGCATCGAGGGTAAAGATTAATGTTTCCAGATAGGTTTATCTTTTCAACAGCTCCAACAAAACTTTAACCATGTTACTTATAGTTTAATAAAAAACTGCATCCTAGATCTCATCTGTCTGAAAAGGAATTTGCTCTTCCGAAATGTGGGTGGAAATAAAATTGGCGTCTTGGAAGGTAATGGTTTATTTTTTAGCCTGTTCTATTGTATTTATTCAGGAAGATGCAGCAGGAGGCTCAAAGCATAACTGAAAGAAAAGAAGAAAATGTAAACAAAATGAACACCAAACCCCCAGCTAAGGAATGAGATTTAAAGACAACAATCCAGAACATTCCTGAAGAATTCCTGCAGTGAAACCTGATGGGAAGATTTAGATGCAAAAGGCATACAATGAGACTCTAAAAATTAATGGCACCCGGTTGCCATGTGGATTTTCTGTTGTATGTCTAACAATTTAGATGGAAAACAATGGGGAAAAAGGTGAAGTGATCCTTCTGCACGCTGCTGATGTTACTCACAGGACAAAACTCTCTGAGAATGAAAAAGCAGAATTCCTAACGGGAAGTAACAGATACACCTTTCTTCTATTAGTGCCAATGGAAAGTTATGAGAATTGAATAATTTATAACAGCATATGTACTTGTCAAATGTGTGGTTGAAATTGAGGTTTTAGTATCAAGGAAGATTTGATTTTCACCTACTAATCATTTTTATTTAGATAATAGAACACCTAGAGGGGAATATAAAGCTTCAAACTGCGGGGTAATTTCCAAGACAGGTAACCTTGTAGTTAAGTTCATAGGAAATGAAAACAATGGATTATAGAATCATAGCATGTTTTGGATTGGAAGAGACTTCAAAAATCATCCAATTCCACCTCTGTGCCCACCAGATCAGGCTGCCCAGGGCCCTGTGCAGTCTGGCTTCGGGCAACTCCAGGGATGCGGTATCCACAGCTCTCTGGGCAGCCTGTGCATGTAAACGCACTTCTCACAGAGGCAGGTTATCTGAGGCACTGATGATATGTGTTGAAAATGTGATGCCTAGCTCAGGGAGTGGAGTCAGTCAAGCTTCAGTAGCATGAAACCCAGCAGGCAGCTAATTTATCCTGCCTCGGCAGTGGGCTTGGCAGCATGCTCTAATCAGTCCTGCTGCATCTCCACTGCTTCGCACCCAAACCTGTTGGCTTCAGATTTGCCTGAGATATGCAGAAGCCATTCTTCAGAACACCTTGACCTTCACTGTTATGTTTTTAAGTCATTTAAATACTTCTGAAAATGTTGCTCTCAGCCTCATCTACAAGAAACCTCAGACAACAAGAAATGCTCAGACAACACAAGGATATGGTGCTACTCACCAAAGCTCAGGTCAAGACAAACTGAAAGCATCAAGAGATCTTGCTCTGTTTCTTTGCAAAGCTTCATCGGATAAGCTGGATAGCAGCATACCCCAGGGAACTCCTGCAAGGTTTGAGTCAGTCTGGCCATGAGTCAAACAAGTGGGTGCAGAATGAGTAGTGCTTTCAAGCATGAGACTGTCATTAAGCAATCTCTTCTGATTTAAAAGGTTAGCAAGCAAGCAGAAATAAATAAGAGGTTCTCTTTCACCTCCTGAGAACTCACACACCACAGAATCCCTAACAGATGTGTATGTGTGTACACACACAAGCATGTGCAAAGTGTACAGATTTTTTATCACAGCTGAAGAATCAGGCTTAAAACAGACATACTATTATCATCTTAAGGGATCAAAAAGAGTTATTAGCTTTTTTAACACCTAATTCTTCCAATAAAATAAATAATACCACTGGAAGTGACAATAGGAAACTGGATATGTGAGAGAGCCTTCCCAAGAGCCAGAAGACTATGGAAAATATTGTCAGTAAATAAGAAATGGGAAGTCTTCCAGTCAGACAGGAAAAACCTTTCACCTTCATCTAAGAATAAGCAGCTTTGCAGCTATTTTGTTGTTTCTTGCTCTCACACAGACACTGTTCCATGCCTGATCTTATTAATACTGACAGTGGCAATCTTACACATATGTTTCCTGTCTTGGATGCCCTTTTGCCTACAAGGGTGGCAGGTCATCCCAGCAATAAAGCCTTTGATGAAAACATTGTTTAATACATTATGATAAGTACATAAACAGTTTTTTTTTTTTTTTTTTCCTTCTTAGTACTGAGTGTTAAGCTGCTAACAGATTTCACATAGTAGTAATAGCTCTCACAGTGGATCCAAGTTGAAGGAGGGAAGATTTAGGTTGGATGTTAGGGGGAAGTTCTTTACAAGGAGAGTGGTTAGGCCCTGGAACGGGCTGCCCAGGGAGGCTGTGGATGCCCCGTCCTTGGACGTGTTCAAGGCCAGGTTGGATGGGGTCCTGGGCAACCTGATCTGAATGTGTGTTTGGTGGCCCTGCTAGGCAGGGGGGTTGGAACTACACGATCCTTGAGGTACCTTCCAACCCGGGTGATTCTGTGATTCTGTGTGATTCACAGGGTGAGGGAGATGTCATGCAACATGAAACTTGCTCCATGACAAAGGAGCAAGATTTTCTGACAGTTGCCATGGAACATTCCAACCCTGGACCATTTCTTTGGAGGTGGTCTGGGGAAACCTTTCCTAGGGTTCTGCTGACTGTGAACCACAGGGCTTGCAACTAGCTTTCCAAATCCTTCTTGGAATCAATGCAAGTAGAAGCTGAAAATTGCAATCTTGAGCTTGACCTTTGGAAGAATATGCCTAAAGAAATAGGCATTATGGACTTTTTATTTTGGAATGATTGCACTTGAATTTCCAAGAAGCATCACCCAAACTGAGGATTTTTTAGCAGTAACATCATAGAGCTACTTTGTCTTTCACTTTTCTGCTCAACTGCCTGGTCTTGGGCACAGCTGCTTCAGCGCAGATGGCTTCCTGAAATACTGATCTGAGCCTTTCCCCCATTGCTTTACTCAGCTTAACTCCTTTTCTTACTCAAACAGTTCTCAAGTAGACAATGAATGCTGACCACAGGGTTGTGCTAGCATTGCATTTCACTAGCATAACTGAGGCCAAATGCACCACCCCTGCACATCCTAATTGCAGCTGGGTCCACAAGCATGGCCAGCAGCTGGTACACCATGGGGAGAAAACCTTACAGATGGCCAGGGCTTAGGATGCTGTTTTCATTACTATTGAAGTTTCACTCTTTGTCAGGAAGCCCAGACTGATGCCAAGCCCACAGGCCAGTTCAAGAGTGGCCTCATATCATGTGTCACAGGGGTAAACAAGGTTTGTCAAATTGCAAGCCTAGGAGGTTTTAGGCAATTCCTGGAAGCCAGCAGCTCAGGTTTACATAGACAAAGCTCGGGATGCCAGCCAGCCCTGCCATCTGCACTGGGATGGTGCATGGCCAGCAGTTGTGTCCGTGCTTTGCTGAGAAGCCCTTCTCACAGCTCCCACCCTGCCTGCAGCCTGGCACTGGTAACACAGTGCTGGGAACACGCTGCTGCCCATCTCCAAAATGGGGGCAGCAATTTCCTTTCCATACGTAACACAGAAAGCTCTCCTGCAGCTGTGTACTTGAGGTTTGCCGAAAGCTTTGACATGTCAAAAGCTGCTTATGCACCAAGCATTTGTGGCTTTGTGCTTATGAGGCCAAGTTCTGATAGTCACTTCTGAGATTTCACTGTTTTGTAAAGCCCACTTTGTGACCAAAAGAAAAAAAAAAAAAAAAAGCAATAAAAATCCAAATTCTTAATACCTAATACTGCCACTAAGTAGATTTTGTTGTTGCTGTTAAAAAGAAGGAAGACTTTTATCTGGTTGAAATGCAGAGCACAATCTGCTTCTAACTGTAGAAACAAATAACAGATGCATGCACTTTCCCCCCATATCACTGTCCTCCTTATTTTCAAAATTAATGTATTTTACTTTCTTTAATGCAATCCTTTCTGCTGACCTGCTCAGGTACAGGTCTCTGCTGGCAAAGCAAGCCCCACTGACAGCAAAGCTCCTGCCTTCAGAGCCATAAATCATCTCCTACAAATGCTTGGGTGTTGGTTCAGAAAGCAGGCAATGAAAAAAGACAAAGCCAGAAAGACATCCTGAGTGGTTTCAAGAAAAAACTGCAAAATTATAATGATAAGAAAACTAAACTGAGCCAAAACAAGGATATTGAAAATTAGTTCTCTCGTCCCTCTGCTGCAACACTGGGAATGCATTTTTTGGCTCGGCCACGGAAGTATTTCCCGTATGGAGGAGTCAGTTAGGTTCTGTAGAAATTAAATGGCATTTTCTCGACACTGCTAGAATCTACAGCCAAATTATATCCCCTCTGTAGGATTAGTATTTATTTTTATTCGTGCAAATTTCTTGCCATGCCAAAGCAAAAGTTGCAACTGCACTTCAAAATGGGATTTGGGGCTTTTCCTGCTTTGCCCCCTGCCTTTCCCTCCTTCCCACTGTGTTTCCCACCGCCCCATCCAGCTGCGGCAGCGCCCCGGGCATCGCTCCGTTCTCCCCGAGGAGCCCGGAACTGTTCCGTGCGTTCCTGAGCGCCATCTGCCGCCGTTTTCCACGTTACAGCGGAGCCCCGATCAGCAAAGGGCGATCCCAGGGGGCACGGGGGCAAAGCCCTGCGTGCAGCAGCGGCACGGAGCCGGCAGGGCTGCATCCCATGGTCTCGCGTTTATGGGCGCTTTGTTTTTCTCAGTCACAGTGCAGAACGCCACAGCCACAGACCAGGCAGCAAAGAGCCACGCACAGGTATTAAATACCTGCTCCTCCACACCACGTTCCGTTCTGGGAACTATTTGTGGGAAGCAAATAGAAATGGAAAGGTTTACTTCTTCATATACCCAAGTTAAAAAGCTTGGAAGCTTAAAGAGGGAACTGCTCGTGCAGCTTGAGAAGTGACAAAGCAAACAGATAACACAGAACATTATTTATATTTGAGGTTCTCAAAGATAGCTGTCCCAAACACCTATCTATTTGCCTGTCTGCTTGTCTATCACCATTACATCTTGGGAATATATAGTCAACAACAGAACAGTTTATCATGCCTTCTCTCATCTTGTAATAATCTCAGTAATTTACTGGTGCTGTATATTAAAAAGTCTTTTCCTAGCACCATGCATTTGCATACATCCATCAACCAGCTTGGAAACGTGGGATGGTAGATTTAATATCACCAAAAAGGCTTAAGATAGGGATAAATGTTTTTGTAAGGATTGTTAATACTGTCATGCCAAGGGTAAGGAGGCCAAAGATGTGTCGTAGGCATAATGACTGCCTGAAAGGAAAAAAAAAACTAGGAACATCACTGTCTGGGGAAGAGGAATATAATCTTATTTATGAGAGGTTTTAGGAAAACAAATATCTAATCATGCAGAACAGAATTTCACTCCAATCATTTTTAACCCATATACCAAATCAAGTTTGAGCGATTTTCCCAATGCATACACAGCTTGAATCTCCAATTAGCATGAAGCTGAACATTTCTATGTCTCAACTGCCTGGACACTGGCCCAAGTGAGAAATACACATGCCTTGGAATAGCTGTTGAGCATACAGGAAGGGAATAGGGGATACCAGGAATCAGATTAGGAGGGAACATAGCTTTGGATGGGACAAAAATACATTCAAGGAGCAGGGAAGGTTAAAAAAAAAAATACAACCATGTAGATGAATATTAAATACTAGTGATGACTAAATGATCATTAATAATTGGTAACAATTTGTGAATTACTTCTGTAGATTGGAAGTCTCTCACCTGCAATTTGAATGCCCATTTCTCCTAGTGAGAAATAGCCATGCTTAATCAAGAGTATTTCTCTTTGTGGTAGCCCTGAGGACTCAGGAAACCAATAGAAAGCCAAAATCACACAACAAATCTTGTCTGTATACCACTCTACATGATATTCAAAACCCCATCTAATCCTCCTTTTCAGCCTCCCCCCCTTCCCCCTCCCCACAGCCATGCACAAGCTATAAACCCAAATCCAGCTGAACCCAATTACATTAACTTAATTCAGACTTCAGACATTTTCCTGCAGCAAAAGCTGAGGGTCTTTGGGACAGGAAGCATCTTTTATTCTGTGTTTATTCCAGATATGTCTAAAGCTCTGTGAATGTAAACAAGTAACAGTGGTTCTAAATATGTGCGTCTGTTGCTCTGTGCATTACCAAACTCGGAGCTCCAGTTGTTTGTTGGAGAGGGATCTGCAGAACATCCGTGCTCTAATGAATTCCATTTTAGAAGACAGAACAGAGAAGTATATATGATGCTCTACTATGTCTGATGAGAGCCTCCCAGAAGAAATACCTGCTGATTTTACTAAACTGATCCTTACGCTAGCAAGCAACAGAAGGAATTTAAAGGAATCTGAGCCTCTTTATCAATGAATTTAACATGATAAGCAACTACTTTTTCAATAAGATATTTACTTTTCCTACCAAAGCACTGAGAAAGATTTTGAATTACAATAAGAGCCTGGCTGGTACTTCCACCCACTTCTGCACTTTGCAGCACAAGGGATGAGTGACTCGCCTGCAGACACACTGAGCCTGGAGCTCAGGAGGAGTGAGAGGGACCTGAATTCTTTGCTCTATCTTTCTGATCACTCAGCTTTCCCCAGGGCATTGCCCAAGCACTTTAAGATTTAATTCCTTACCAAAGAGGAATAATTCAGATTGTTTCACTCACCAAAAAAAAATTTTAAAAAAAAGTGATAACAAAATTCTTGCTGTGGAAGTTGGAGTTTCTGCAGGGTTTAAAAGTACTTGGCTGATTTAGCCCCAAAGATCTAACCCATTGACTCTTGCTGCTGTATTATTTTTGTCAGGGAAAATTCATGCCTCTAGTTGGCTTTGGCTTAGTAGATCACTGTTGAACTAGAAGCCTTTTTTTACATGTCACTCCTCTCTTCGCTATCTGCAGTCCAATGTGTCTCAATTTCCATTTCAAATAAAGCTCAGATCTGTCTAATCCTTTGCTTCTTCAACATTTTCAAGGAACCGTAAATTCCACAATTTAATTAATGGGTCAAAGAGGCTGAGCCTTCTTCATGCAAAATAGAACCTTGCAGTGATTAATTAAAATTGCTATCACTGTTCCAACTTGCTAGATAGACGCACGCGTGGCATACTCTGCTAAGGACATTACAGAATGCAAAACAAAGTGAGTTAAATGCAAAGAAGAGAGAAACATTTAATGGCAGAACATCTACTGCAGTATACAGAGACCAGTTTTTAAAGGACAATGTCAAGTATCATCATGTATATAAATTTGATCAGCCTTAACGTTCACTCTCTCATGCTGTGTTGGCAGGTGCCTGAATTTCAGATAGCTTTTAAATACACATCCCTTTACCCTTAGAATGGAGAAGGAACAAAACTAATATTTACTTAAACTCTTCAGAGTTACAGTGCTGCATACAGTCTCTGCTAGCTGCTGTAAATGCAGCTAAGTAATGAGAACTAATTTACAGAATGATGTTGGCATCCTTTGGCTATGCAGAAGACAGCAAGCAAATGAAACAATACTAATTCGAGATGCCATCAGATATACTAGCTAGAAATCTTTTAGAGCTTTGAAGAGACATCAATAATTTATCACTTTCTTTAGACCTTATTTATAAAACTTCAAGATGTTACACTACTGGAAAGAATAAAATCTTGAAGACAACCTGAAGCACATGTTGGCCTTTCCGAGGAAAGGCAATAAGTGCTCGGTTCTTTTAGAGCAGGCATTGGGCTGATTTTTTGAAAGCTTTTGTGGAGATGTAGCTCTGTAATTACCACTATGGATTAGCTAATCTATGTTTAAACGACTTCAGTTGTTGCCTTGATTCTCTGTACATGTCCTAGCCACAATATCACAGTGCCTCAAGCAGGATAAATGCATTATCTGTTTTCCTATCAAAATAAATTATCCATTTTCCAATCAAGATGTTCAGTTTGCAGACCAAAGCCTCGGTGGATGCTTGCACAGAAAAATGAAGCTGGAAGATTGTCCTAACGATGTTCTCCCATCCAGGATGCGAGGAGTCAGTGTGCTTCCACCCTGTGCAACGGAGTGTTGTGCAGAGACCTTACAGTGCAGCAGGGATGAGACAGCTCGAGGTTGGGGGGAGATGGAAATGCAGCAGGGAGGAATGAGGGAAGCCAGCAAGACAGAAGATATGACTTACTCTTGCTTGAACAGATGCCATTTACCACGTGATTTAGCTTCCTCCTTTCTAGAAAAGAGACATTTCACTCTAAAAAAAACTTCTCTCTGACTCCCAGCGAGAGGATTTCCCAGGAGAAACAGCAGGTAAAGTTCTGCAGTGAATGAAGTTGTTTCCCACTGTGCATTTTAGACACTGCAGCTGTTTCCCTTCCCTCATCCACACGCACACATCCTGCTGCTCCAGGTCCACCCTTCCTTTGAAGTTTAAACGCTGATCCCCAGGAGCTGACACTAATTAACCAGATAAAGGCCACTGACAAACACCTCCTCTAGTATGAATCCTGCACATGCTTTCCCCTTTCCCACACTGCATTTCAGTCTGAAATTAATCCCCCACGCCCTCCACCAGCGTGAGCTCCAAACCGCCCTACAGCTGCCATCTGCTCAGTACCAAACAGCACACCCCAAGCTTCCAGCTGACCACGGACTTTTGACTCGAGCCCCACTCCAGGCCATGGGCTCCATGCACTATATTTATCCCTCTGGATGCCAAGCCCCGGGCAGCAGCAGTGGGTGGCAGCCCTTGGCACGGCGCAGACAAAGCGCGGAGGCCGATTCCCTGCAGCAGCCGGCAGCAATTGCCATGACAACCAGCAAGCTGATTACTCAATTACAGCGTTCCTTTTAAAAAGCGACATAAAGCCAAGGGACAACACATCCTCGGCTTCCCGTGGTGCTTGGTTTTCAAAGCACTGGGCTATGTTTAACTTTTTAATATACCTTGTGATTATGTTTGCCAACCCAACTCCGGATCTCTTCTTTTCTATTATTATTAATTTATCCCCATGTTCTTTGAAACGTGGAGAAAGTAAAATGCCACTTAAAAAGCACTTTTTTTTTTTTTCCTCATTGCAGGAAAACATGCAGGGTAAGATGTTACCAGCATGGGAGGACTGTGACAGATGCACACTTGTGAGGGTGCCAGAGCCACGACCGATTTAGTGAAATGTGCCAAATCTGCTCCAAAAGAGCTCAGCCGAGCTCCTCATGCTACCTCCTCTAAAAGTGAGTTGTCTCTTCATGCTATGCATTATAGAATTGTTTGAGTTGGAAGGGACACTTAAGGCCACCTGGTCCAACTCCCCTGCAATGAACAGGGACATCTACAGCTCCATCCATCCAGCTCAGAGCCCTTTTCATACCTAACATGCTCCTGTAGGTACCACCACACTGCTCTCAGAGACAATTTCTTATCCTTTTGCACGAGAGCAAATTACTGGATATATATTTATATATTTTACAACAAAAGAAGGGGAAAAAAAATGAGCATATACTTGTAGTATTGGTTTTCATTATTTTGATGAAATCAGTTCAGACCTGTGAGTGAACTGAGGAATTCTTTTGGTTTTCATAGGAATACAAGTGCTGCTGCAGCACCTTGAGTCTGGTGTCAGGCACTCATCATGTCAGACAGGATAGAGGTGGACAGTAAGAAATCCTGTATGAAGCAAAAAAGACCAACTAATGCCAGAGGGGGGAAAAAAGAAGTATAGGAATAGAAAGTAGCTTTCCTGCTGACCTTGCCTGGATTCATAGGATCACAGAATAATTAGGCTGACACAGGACATCTACAGGTCATTGGGTCAAGCCCTGACTCAAAGCAGTTGTATCACACATCAAAGCCACTAAGTCTTTTCCAAACAGAAGGAAAAAAAAAAAATCAGGACAATTCAGGGCCTTTTTCAGCCATGTCTGGTGTATTTCCACGGGCAGAAAAGCCCCCTGTTCTCTGCCCCCATGCAGGTTTAACTGCCCTCACTGCTCCCTTGTCAGGCACAGCAATGCTCTGCTGTAATTCTACTCTACCAGATCACAGGAACATCTCTGCATGAATTCTCACAGAGAATGGAACTGTTTTACTATCTTCTGCCTCCCGAACTGGGGAGCAGGGCGAACCAGCTCTTGGATTTTGAAGGAAGCTGTCCCAAAACACCAGTGTTGGTTACAGCCTTTGTTC
Organism: Centrocercus urophasianus; assembly: GCF_019232065.1. Lineage (NCBI taxonomy): Eukaryota > Metazoa > Chordata > Aves > Galliformes > Phasianidae > Centrocercus > Centrocercus urophasianus. The sequence continues at coordinate 10,472,132 of NW_024884822.1, forward strand.
ATGATTTACTAAGACATGGGATTTTGAACCCAGAACTTGTAAAGGACTACATGCTGCTTCATCTTTTCTGAGGTAGTGTCTGGGATTTCTAGAAAAGAGAAACACTTCTACAAGATCTCGCTTGTCTCTGAAGCTGCCAAGAAGTCCAGACCATAAATAGGCTGTGTGACTCTGCAGACAGATTAGCAGGATTAGTGTCACCATTCCAACAATTTCTTAACAGTATTTTCTTTCTCCCCTCCCAGGTGCCCTTCTCTGGGTTTGGATCAACTCTCCGACCACCATGAACTAAGGATTCACTTCCTAGGTCCTAACAAGACTCTCTCTTCACCTTCACATTCTCAATAACAATGCCATAGGAAAAGAAAAACCTGCAAATATGTTTGCTGAGCAGTGGTGTTGCATGGCATTCCAAGATGCTGATTTCTTACAATATTCACTCTGTTAATATACTTCATTACTTTTAAAGGGATTCACCATTCAAAACCGCATCACTTCCATTACTAAGCAGAGACAAAAATCTCCTTCCAATCATGCATCAGTCCTTCCATTTCCCCTCTTACGTTTCCCTGTTATGGAAGAGAAAGTACACTGCACCAAAACTTCTGGCTACGGGTGGCAATACAGTTCTAGGACAGAAATTTGTTCACATGTTCTTTTTTTCCCCACTTTGGAGCAAGACCACATCTCCTGAGGCTGCTGCTGAAAAAACAAGAGGTACTGTTCAAACCTCAGCCTTCTGGATTTCATAGTGCACCTCAAAGATGGTCTCTGCATTGCTTGTCCTTCAGCAATCTCCATGAGATTCAGCTAAACATATAGGGCATTTGAATTTAGCACTAGTTCCAGCCAGAATGGTGGGAGGAGTGCAGTGCTGGTGAGTCACCTTCTGAGATTTCTCTCAAGAGGCCAAATGGGAAATGCTGAGACAAAAAAATTCAGGCTGTTCTAACAAACAAGGCTTATTCCTCTCTGCCAGTGCGATACTCTAGGGCTATATTAGCTCTTCTCTCCCTACCCAACTACGAACACGTACCTTTCCCTAAGCACTTAATGCTGACCAGTGTCAAAGATGGCATGAGAATATCCTATTTACTGTGGATACTGCTGGGGCAGAGCTGAGGTCTGCAGAAAAAAAAAAAAAAAACAAACTGAGAGCTCCTTTAGTCAAGCAGAATAGAAAAAGCTCCTCCATGCCTCCCAATGAGCAGAGCTATAACTCAAGAACCAACCCACTCAATGAATATTATGAAAGTCACATGGGCTATGACCCATTCCAATTCCCCAAGCTCCTATTAAATTGGATTTGTGTAGACTATGAACAGCTAAAAAATGGCAAGGAGAATGGAAAACCAGAATAAATTAACTGTTTCTCTGTATGTATTTATTCATGCCATACTCCTTGTCAACACTTTTAAGCTAAACTGCAGCCCTCCTCAGTGAAATGATTGATTAGAAAGTGCCAGATTATTTCAGCATTATTTGCTTTGCAAGTTGCATGTGGTATTTTATTTCAAAGCTACAAAAAGTATAATTTGATTCTTGAACCCCTGGGAAAGAGTAGCTGAAGATATGGTTTTCCAATCATCTCATTTCAGCATGTGATGGAGTTGTCAACTTGGTGCTGTGCAAACGAGGGAGCTGGCCTGGAAGCCATCTGTGGGAGATGGTGCAAGATGTAACTTGCACAGGTGTTTGTCAGAAGGTGAGGACAAGCTCAGAACAGTAAATTGCTGCTTTCTGCTCCTTATTTAATGAGTCAGCTACCCAGCCAAGCACACAGAAGAAACTGGAGGTAGAAGGGATCAGCAGGAATCTTATCTGAGCCATATTACAACCCATTTCCTGTGCCCACTCACTACAAGGGAGCAGAGGTGTCCTGTTCACATATGGGGATACACTACTGAATGAATAGAGGAGGAGGACTGGACCTTGTCCCTTTGCCTTCTTTTCCTTAAAAATTGCTGAGAATCAGAGCTTGGAAACTACATCTCATTTACAATGGACAAACATGTATATATTCCAAAAGGCAGCTACATAAATAATGGATATGATCTGCAGCATTTGAAATTGACTGCGTATAACAGGGTGCTATCCTGTCTGTTTTCAGAGCCTCAGACACAGACAGGGACATTTTTCAAAGCTGTGGCAGCAAACTAAAGAGAATTCAGGCAGGGATATCTAAATTTCTGTTTGATACATGTTTACATCTTTATACATCGGAAGCACACTTTCTTTCAGTTGGTTATAGAACAAGCACAGCCCTCAGATGTGATATATCATCTGTGAGGAGAGTAAGTTGCTGCTTCTCTCTTGCCCACGCCTTCATACTTTTTCTTCACCCTCAATGGTAGCTTCTTCTTGCTGTGTCAAGGCACCAAATTAAACAGAACCATTCCTTCTTTTTCTCCTATCCCTATTTACTTTGCAAATGATAATGATAAATCACTTGGGGGAACCATTTCATGTGCAGTAGGGCTGTGCATTTGTAAGTTTTCTCAGTGCACCATTATTTTCTCTCATGATCATAAAGCCACGCTACTGAGGACATCTCCTGGGGCAGATAAACTGTGATGCTGGATGAGATGAGCAGAGGCCTCAGCATTCATTTATTCTCTCTGGATTTTCTTTTATTTATGTATTTTTGAGAAACCTAAGCTTAGACAGTGTAATAGACTAGAAAAATAATTGAGAAGAAGTTCCAACTATCCTTCCTGCCTCTGCGGACACACAGGCCATTTCATTAGAGACATAGATGGTGAGGAAGTTTCTACCGTCATCATTAGTGTTTTCACTTTGAGATAACCATTGCAGAATTCAAAGGAGAGAAGTGATATTCTGCTTTCACCTGCGATAGCGTTGGAGTGAAATGGGACTTCCACCAGCCAATGCAGGTAGGAGCCCCAGACTGAGCAGCTCACACAACTCACTGAACAGCTGACAATGCAACTTGCATCCTCTGAGTGTGAGGACAGGCCATGCAGAGGCTATCAGGAGCAAGAAGCAATAGCAACAACAGACGGTCAAAAATACGGGTTAGCATCCTGAAACATAGCATAGCACAGAGCTTCACCAGCCCTCTAAACAGCTAAGAGTCAGCTGAACTTCTACCTGGTTTTACTTTTCCATCCTGCTTCCAAACCTACTTACCATTTCTTGTTCCCTGAGCTCCAAAGCATCCATAAGCCATTAAAAGCTTCCCTTATCCTACAGCAAATATACACTTTTCCAGTCATTCTCTATTCCTGTTGATATCCATTGCAGACTGGTATCTGGAGTCAGGCTTTCCTCTCCTAGCTTATCAAATGAATCAGCCAGCTAGCTCCTGTCAGTAGAACTCAGATGCTGAATTTCAATGCAACATCTAGTCTATCGGATGACAAAAGACCAAACTGCTCAGCATTTTTTTTCTGAACAATGATCAAGGAACATTCATACACTCACTGAAATTGAGATTTGTCTTTGCCATAATACTTTATAATCAGTAAAGCAGAGCCAGTGGCTTATTTTACCAAATATGACTTTACTCTCTTTTATATATTATATATACCCATGTTTAATTGCTCTAACGTATTTTGATGTTTCATGCATTGAATAGTTATTTTTATTTTAATTTTAAAAGGATAAGACCACTATATAACATGCTCCAAATTTATATCACCCCCACCCTTGTCCAGGTAAAGACAACACAGAATATCTAGCAAAATTCCAGTAGTCTTGGTTTTCCATCATTTTTCCCCAATTCCGATGTTATCAGAACAAAGTATGAACCAGATCCCTGAAGGTCAGAAGTCAGAAGATGCTGCCCTGCTTTATGATTGAATTCAGCTTTCTTTACTCATGACAAAAATTGCCCTAGATATTAATTTGTGCTGTGGTATTTTATCTGCTCTTGTTAAATCACAATCAGTAGCAGACATTCTCTTTAAACCTGGCACAACAATCCTGTCAAAGATAGCAGATATTTGCAAATACCCATCTCTGACCTGTGTAATTTTCTATGGTTCAGTTCCCAAAACCATCCAAATCAACAGTACCTTTCAAGCTCTTCATTAGAGCTTCAGTAATTTCTGAAGCAAATGAGGAATCAACAGCAGCCACTCCTAATTAGCAGGCTTGAACATCTCTCTCCCAAGATGTCATATTTGTGCAGGGAAAAAAGTAAGAGGAATCATCTTCATCTGCTCTTCAGGAACCTCACACATGTAGCTATTATCTTAGGAGACCTACATATAAACCTGCTTCTGTGGCAAGTCCTGCATAAACACATCCTATTGTGGGTAGAGTAATTGAGACCTCAAGAATGCATCAACAGAGATTTACTTAAATTGATGCGAACACTTAGAAGTGAATGGATTTACAGCCACCAAAAGAAGGCCTCACCTCCACAGAGACTGAGTATTAAAATCAGTCTTGCCTTTCCTGTTGTTATTTTTTTTTCTATTTTTGTTACACTGCAAGAACACAAAGATGGAATAAAGGTGACAGTTCCAGTGAGATCCTCTGATTTTCCACCCTGCTTTTAATAAATGAAACTGAACTGAATCATTTCACCAAAATGTTTCATCTGTGTCAGCACTTCTGTTGGCTTGAGGTGGCACCATTAACGTATGGATGTCCATCATGCATTTGCAACAGGAAGATACCCCAAGGAAATCTATGTATCTTCTCCTGGGGATGTTTTATTATGTAAGGTTTCTAGCTTATTCATCTCAAACTAAGGCTGATCTTTCACTCGTACACTTAGCTTCTGATAGGCTCTTTTTCCCCTATAAAGGTACTTTAGAGAGAGCTGGAAAAACAAGATTTTGAATGAAATATGTATGCAGTGCTTAAATATACTAAAACAACACGTTTTGCATCTTTGCCCCCTGCCTTCCACTATGACTGAGACCATCTGTTAACACGACAGTAGGATACAGAAGTTGAGTCCCGCCCTTGCAAAGCCATGATGAATTAGATTGCTGAAGTCATCACAGATTCTTACTGGTAGCTTTTACAAGGGAGCAGCCTTGCAGTTTGAGAGGAAAAAGAAAGATGGTTATACATAAACGGAGAGGGGCAAACAGGGAAAGAGCACCTCTTTCTCAACAACTCCATTATATCTCCTCATTATAACAATTGCAGGTTTAACTAAAAATTCTCCCATCCTGCAAGCTCTAGAGAGACTGGGAATCTAATAAACAGATTGAATAATACCAAATGATGGAAGCAAAAGGTGAAATTACCACTTGGATATATTTATCCTTCAGCTACACTGTACAGGATCAAGAGGTCACCCAGCAGAGATAATTGCTAATTAAGCTCAGAGGGGGAGGCAGGCAGCCAGGCAAACATCCTCGTGTTGCATTGGTTGCCGATTGATTACAGTTTCAGCCCCTGATTAAACTTCAGAAATGATTAACTCTTTAATTCTTATACGCTTGCCAGAATGGACAAGAAAGAGGGGAGACCAAAGCGAGGCCATTGCTTTCACCTTCAGGTGAGCCTCAAAGCATATGAAAACTTTGCAGCTTTGTCATGGTCCCATTTATGGTTATTTCATTTGTGTCAGTACTGGAGCAGAGTGATCTGAGATGCTGAATAGGAACCAAATAATGGGAATTCTGTGTTGGTTCTGAAAAAGATTTGCTCTTACTGAAAAACACTTCATCTCTCCCTTCCTTCCTTCATCAGTAAAGTGACAATGAAAGGCTGTTGTCTGTAAATGCCCCTTGATAGGGTACTTTGCTGCACATATCCATACACATAAGAGATTTGAGGCTCACAAGGACTTCTGAAACTTTCAAATTCAGCAGTCAATAACCGTGCAACTGCTGTTAAATACGTGAAGTCATGGAGATACACTGCATAAGTTTTGATTTATAGATTTTTAAGACCTGAGAGTACAGACAGGTTTGAAACTGCCTCAAAACATAGACCACAGTTTAACCTTGGCAACAACTGGCTGGTAAGAAAGATGTAATTGCTAAACAATTCATTTAAATCAGAAGCATTTCATACTTCTTTCTCTCCTGGTGCTTTTGTACAGATTCCTGGAAACATGAATGCAAGGTAAGTTAGACAATCATTGAGAACAAATATTCCATCACTTTTCACTTGCTTCTCTATCTGTCATCACAAAGTATTCACTTATGTAAGACTATTGTACTAATCACCAGATGAAGTTCTAAGAAACTTTTCAGCTTTTTAAGCTATAGAAGATATGAGCTTCCACCACAATATCTCCCAAAGCCATAGAGAGCATATTTTATCACAAACACACCTATCCCATGACAGTTCCTTCATCATAATCAAAAAACATTAATATACAGAAATACATTATCCAGCTTTCTGAACTTGCTTAAGGAATCATTGCTATCTTCCATAAGTTACAGTTTTCCATTACAATAAAGCAAAAGAGTGAAGTTTAAATGTTGCTTCCTCAACTGCAAAAGTGTGTTTTGTTCACAGTGGGTTAATGAGTGCTTACAACTAAATACTTTAACAGCCATTAGTATGTTCTGGATAGCTTAATCACGTTCAAAGAGCATCACTGTTATTAAGCAGACAAATGCAGCAGCAATGCTCCTGGGAAAGTATTAAAAAGTGACCCCTGATCAAATGGTGACTCACAAGAAACCCCTGGGGACAGGGCCTGAAGGCAATACAATCTCCAGAGAGTTTGGTGTATAACAAAGGGGTTGGGACAATTTAGCATCCTCCCGGGTGGAAGCTGTATTCATAGTGAAGCTTTGCCTTGTGAACTAGATCCCAGCCCCAAGGCAGCATAAGCTGCTTGGGAGATGGTTAGTCTCAATGACACCGAATGAGGAAAAGCTCTTAGACTCATCTCACCCATATGGCTTTTATCCCGAACCTCACAAACTGCATTACTTACACTGGCTTGTCAGTGAGGTGGTTTCAGGACAAATAGCAAATATCAGCATTTGGATGCAAAATCCTGATTTATAGCTTGTCTTTTGATGTACAGTGGGACAACAGGCAGGAATGCCAGAACCTCCCAGGGTGCTGATCACCACTTCTAAGCAATGCAGAGCTCCCTATGTGGGGAGGCACACATCCAAGTGTAGCAGCCACCAGTAGTACCCTTCAGTCCAAGGCTAGGAAAAGGGATTATACTGAGGGGTGGTTCAGACCTTCAGATACACTGTGTGCATGCTGTCTGAAGCTGATGCTCTTAATTGTATGGGCTTTGCAGTGATTTTTATAGTGCAAAACTCAGAACTATTGAAATCTCTAGAACATCGTGACTTCTAATTCAATGGGATTTCCAACCACATCCCAAGGGAAGGGTTTACCTGGTGGTATCTTCAGCTGGACAGTTTCTTGGTATATGAGGGGGGAAAACGTGCTTTTTGGATGCAGAAAGTCCTAACGGACTCTGAAAACAATCTCTCTCTTCTGAGCAGAACTATAGCTATTCACCTGCTGAAAGCCAAAACTGTGAACCAAAGATTTTCTTTCAGAGAGACTGATGTCCTTATTTAAGAAAACTGTGTAGAAAATTAAAGTGAAAGTAATTTTCGACGGAGGGTAGGAAACAGTGAGGAATAAATCCAATTTGCTGACAATTGGTTGTTCAGTACCTGAATGAGATCAGAACAGGTCTGCACTGCATGACTCCCTGGGAAGCTCAGTACCAGTCCAGTACCAACCTCTGTTAATCAGGAACAGTTCCCTTCCCCTAAGAAGAGCTTGTAAACTTTCTCTTTAAACATGGGAGTTTGCTCCTGTGACGTGTTGGCTGTTAAGGACACTTCCAGCATTGGGCTTGTGCTTTTGGAAAAATGCAAGGAGCAGAACCCACAGCCACAGAAGGACAAAAGGGCTCTCCATCCCTAGCACGAAGGCAGAAAACAGGAAAACACCATGAGTGCATAGCACAGAGACGCTGTGACCCATAGCACAGACTGCACATCCTTGGTTTTCAGTGCACAAGTAGGCACATCTTTGCATTGCTTGGTACTCACACCAACCTTCTCCAACTGGGCCTTTATAAAGAAAACAAACAAACCAAAGGTCCTAAAATTCCAATATCCATGTCAAACTGACAGCATCCTTCAGGTGAGTTTGGGGAAATGCATCTCCACGCTCACCCGAGGAGCAGCAGTTCAGCCCTCTTGTTTCTTTCCCTCCTAGCGCAGACAAGCACTCAGCAATTTTGTGTAATTTTGTGCCCTAATTACACCTTATTATTCTTTATTATTATCTTCATGAAAAACAGTGCTGCTGCAAGTCTGGAATCAGTATTCCTCCTACATTTCTCCTTAAGCTACTTTCTCTGCAGGCACACTATTTCCCTTTCTCTTGCTCTGTTTTGCTCTCTCTCTGCTATGCTAGTACCTTTGTTTTAGAGATTTTTTTTTTCTGCTTAGCCAATACTGAATGAAACCCTTTGCTTGTCATGTCCTGCACTGAAAAGGAGAAATCTTCAGCAAAAATAAAAAGTAATTGATCATAACAGGGCAGGTGCAAATTCTCCTGACAAGGCCATTGAATAAAAGTGAGGGGAAGAGAAGCCTTGCTGTTTAACAAAGGATGATGCACTGCTAAGACTGCATGCAAACTATCCCTCCCCTTGCTGATACGAACGTGGGTTTGAAAGAGTATTAGTGTGGGAGAGACAGAGGCAAATAGGGCTCTGTAACAACTCCGGCCAACAGGAAAAGTTGAGCTAGAAAACAAGAATGTATTCTTATTTTTTTGTTTTATTAGAGGGATTTGCTTCTACAGCCTGGCTGTCACTGGTAGTTGAGCTATAAAGCTAATCCATGAAGCTAATTTAGGTACATCTGGATGAGCAGGTCACCAATTGTTCTATCTGCAAGATACCACAGAGCTGCTGTTGTTTTTAAAGGAATGCAGCCAAGAGTTTGGGAAGCTTTGCTGTTTTGTCTGCCAAAATTGTGGCATAACAATAGCCCTGTGTCTTTGCAAAACATACATTAAGAAAGTTAGCAGCATCACTTTCACATTTCTCCCTTGCAGGTACTTTGTCCCCTTTGCTCAATGTATGTATAACCATCAGAAAATATATAGCCTTTCCTAGAGGGAGATCTGAGTAATTTTAAAGCGCTGCCCCAGAGGGAAGCTGAGTAGGAAATATTGTATTTTTCTTTTTCAGACTTCAAATGCCCATCGACCCTCAGAAAAGTATCTTATTTAGCTTACTGTTAATAATCTGGCTGTTAGATTGAATTGCTAAATGAATCTGCAGAAAAATAACGTGTGTACTCCTGTTCTTCAATGTTTAGATTCATCCAAGCGTTTAAGGACTGTCAAGTAAAATACACTGCATTCAAGGAAGCATATTCATTGAAAGATTAAATTAGATACTGCAGTAAAGCCCCCCATTGCCGTGGAGAAGCTTCTCAAGCTAACAAATAACTACAGCACTATTATAATGAGACCTAGAGGCATGCGATTTCAACTGAGTGCACATTTCTGCTATCTGTGTGCATATACTTCTCTTCCCAGACATATGAAAGAGCAAATAGTGGTTTATATAGAACAGATTTGAATATTTTGGAAAGATTTCATAGTGTTTTGAAGATTCCCTACCAAAAGGTTTCCCTCTAACTTTGACTTCCTTTCCATCTCCTTTTCTGAGAGGTCGAGGAGGTTTGGGCAAATATTGGTGTCTTGGTATTCGTTACAGACTAGAGTTCCAAACAGAGCTACTGGCAAAGATCTTCCCTTGTCCTGCTCAGAATATGGGTAGTTACGTGGTGATCAAAGTCCCAGCCAATTGCTCAAGACAATTCCTCTTCACTCTGTGAGGCCCCAGCAAGCCACAAGGTTGGACACCCATGCCCTAAACCCTTTGAAGTGTTGCTATCCTTAAAAGAATAAGGCCTCCTTTCTTGCCAACATATCAGACCACAAACCAAAATCCACTAGAAAGCCAAAAGGAAAACAGGCACAGATTTATGGCCAGATGTAACAGCGCTGTCCAAGACACGAATCTACTCTACTGTACTCTACACACTTTCTTAATATCCAAGGTTTAATTTCTCCAGGTACAGCTGAGCCTGGCACAATCACCCCTCTATTTGTATGCGGGGTGTAGAACAAGAAACAGCCTTAAATACTGTTATAGCACAGGGGATAACTGGTAAGAAATCCAGGAGCCGGAACACGGTACATTCAGCCATTCAACCATAGAGCATCAGCGAGAAAAGCATTCATATGGAAGTAAAAGGTTTCTGAGGTAGGGTTACATACTTATGCCATCCTACATACACTACAAATGTCTTTGTGGAAAGTATCAAAGATGCTTTATAGTACAAGACGTTGTGAAGATGGTTCTTTACCCAGTTGGATGCAGTGACTTACATGTAAGTGGAGAAAGCTGAATAACAACCACTGAATAATTTATTCAAGGAAACTCTCAAGTTTTTTCCTGAAGGTCTTGTTTGATGAATATCTGTGTAAGCACAAGGACTCCTTTGTGCCTAGCTGTTGTGGTGCAGTAAGCAACCTACTAAGACGTTTATTTAGAAACACAACTGCAATTAGTTTCAAGTCACTTAGGCCACTGGATCTGAGGTGAACTAGAATGTTTGTGGTGATAGAATACAGTGGATTAGACCTTGAAACCTATTTCTCACTTCATTTTCCTCTGAATTTTAATTTCTGGGTCTTCCTTGATGTCTCTAAGGTTTCCTTTTCATCCAAAAGAACATCCCCTCAAAGGTTTTTCATGCTGCAGCCTTCCCTTCTTTTAACTGGGAAAATACTACTGAAATTCACATCCCATTTATTTCAGCAGCCTTTATTATTTTAAGGATGTCTCTCCCTCTGGTATGAATGGGGTCATATTTGACAAATCAAGGCCCGGGTACCAGGTGAGATTGTAACCACACGAGGACTGGCACGCATGGTGCCAAAATAGCACACAAATCATGGCAGAACAGCAGAGCTGCTGCAGTCCCTGACAAGGAGGAATGAACAGAACCTGGCCCCTGAGGAGCATGGACCACCAAAGCACATTAAGCTCTTAATAAGATGCTCTGCCATGCATCTGGAAAGAACAACTGCATTTGTCTTTCTGCTGGATCAGGCATAGATGGTACAAGACACCCCAATCTGCACCTCCGTCATCTACAGCATCCCCAAAGCCTTCCTGTAATAACAGGAATAACAGGAACAAAACAAGATGAACCAACCACTGCCTGTAGCCACCTAATTGAAAGTTTCTGAGCCTGGCAAGCTCTATTATCCCAAATCTCTGGTGGAAACAGTATATTCCAAGCTTCCCCCAATTATAGCTACCAGCAGCACAAGCAGCAGCTCTTGCACTCGGACTTGGTCCTCCCACACACCCATTCCTCTCTGTTTTGTTGCCTCAGGAATGAGTTGCCTGGCAACAGGACTCTGCAGCTTTGGTAGACAAAAGCTATTATTTCTGTCACACAGACGTACTAATGTGATTATTGACTGGAGGTGGGGGGGACAGGTCAGATTCCAGAGACTTGACAATTCCCAGGAAACCAGTTTTTAAGGGAGAAGAGCATAGATCTCAAAAGCAAAGGGATTCAAGGGGGAAGGGAGAAAGCAGGTAACTGCTGGGTACAGCATAGATAAATGAGCCCAGGGATTTATTTTTATTTTTTTTTTCCAGAAAAACAATTTTGTCCCCCCATCCCCCTCAAAAAAAAGACAAGACTTGCTCGATAGGCTTTAACCTATGAGGTTTTACTGATTTCCTCCTGAATTCCTGCAGATGGCCTGGACACAGGCTGCTGCACATAGCTGACCCCAGTACTCACTCAGGTCCCATGGAAAAAACTATGCTGGAATAGAGCCTGTAGCTCTGGAAATGCTGACAATCAAACCATCAGGTGAACAGCACCTCCCAGGGCCTCGCACACACTCTGTGAGTACCAGCTTTCTTGGCTAATCACTCTTACCAGGCTGACGAAGGTGCTTATTTCATCAATTTTATGCCAAGTTGGAACAACATCAAATAGAAAAAAGAAAAATAAGTTTGTGAGGTTACACTGATATTTTCACGCCACCCGTCCTTCAACATTCACATGGATGCTTACGCACTGAGCAAAGAGACACAACCATAACTTAGCAAGGACCACTTCCACTTTCCAGGTTACTGAGAGCTTGCAGTTTTAAATAGACAGATTTGGGTTTCCACGTGGCTTTCAATTTACTTTTTTTCTTTTTTGCTGGAACCTAAGAAACCTGCCCTTCCTCCGAGTTTCTATGCCAGCTTGTAAAGTGCTTTACTCTTCCCACCCATGGGAACGTTTTACTCAGCAGAGCTTTCTTAATACTCCAGGAGCATTTGATCGCTCTCACAAGTCCAAGGGCATGAAATGGAGGATTTTAGCTGAATTCTTACATGGATCGGTTTTGTTTTTCAAACTTAAAGCCTTTCAACAAAAATCCACAGGACAAACTAGATGTATTACCTTGATGCAGAAGTCTCATCCCTTCAGCTGTGTATTCACCCTGACTATATGGTCTGTTGTCTAGCAAAGACTGTTTTAGGCTCTGTACAACTGAAGCTCACAATGGTCATTAGCTAGAGTTTCCTCCATCATTACTACTCTTTAAACAAACAGATAACAGATAACTATATTAAAGTTCCCAAGCAAATACGAACAACAGAGAGCAGGGCTAGCTAAAACCAAAACCCATTATTAAAAACATGTGCTTGTTCCATTTGTGTGACTGCTTCTCAATAGACTTAGCATCATTGCAGTGACAGTGCCCATTTTGCTGCACTTTCTTCTGCTTGTTATTTTTCTAGCATGAGGTGCTCTACTCAGCATAATGAGGCATGACAGACGCCAAAGGAAAAGCTCTCTTGGGGAAAAGGATGGCCCAGGAGTATTTTGCTGGCAAAATGGAATTGCAATGACTGGAGCATGAAATGCACTTTTCTGCTCTCTTCGGAAGTGAATTAACAGAAGGGAGGTCAAGGTAGTAGTAACAAATGTCCTCTGGTCCATACCTGAAACTTAACTCAGGCCTGGAGCGAAATGTCAACTGAGCGTGGAGAATGGGGAGTGCATGAGGGAGGGAAATAGTTTAATGGAAAAAGTCAAAGGAAACAATCTGAATGTGTAGGAAATAGAGATAGGTGAAACAATCATGGGGGGGAGGGGAGAGAAGGAGATTTCAATATTTGTCTCCATTCCAGAACAGAATGAAAACTAGACCTTTAAAAGAGCCTGTGAAAATATAAATAAGAGGAGCACGACACAGCAGATTGCTGGGGTATTCTTTTTGGCTGGTGTTTTGTTTCGGCTTTCCCTTCAACACAGAGTGACTTGAAGAGACAAAAACCTTTTCACTTGGTTGTATGGAGAAAAAAAACAAAACACACACCTTGCCTCATCTCGAACCAACATATTTTTCCTCCTGAACTTCTAGGTGTTCAAAATTCAGATGAAACCTCCTGAGCTGAGGTTCCCATCTGTGTATATACAGTATATACATGCGATGGAGCTGTGGGTGTCCTCCTTCATTGCTGGGGGGTTGGACCAGCCGACCTTCAAGGGTCCCTTCCAACTCAAACAGTTCTATTACTCCAAAATATATACACAAAAGTGCAGAAGCTGAATGGAAATTAGGCATCTGTAGGTGTCACATACCACAGAGTACCCTGTATGGATGCTAAGAGGATCCTTGCTGTAACTGAACTTCAAACCGGAACAGGTTTTAATTTTTCCTTTTCCCAGAGAGCTGTAACTGAGGCTTGAGTGCTCAGTTCTGAAGTAACCTCCAGATCAGTTATTGGGGTTTACAGTATTGTTTGTCTCTGGGAGTTGATAGGCAAAATGGAAAACAATAGAAGAACTCTTTTGAAAATGAAAAGAAGATGGATTTCGGATAAGTTCGAAATCGAAAGCTGGAGCCCTAAGAGGCGAGTAGGAAACATGCCTGCCCTTAATGAAATATTTAAATAGAAGGATTGAACTCAAGACCTGTTTCTATCCAGCAGTGAAAGAAGCTGAGAATCCCTGCTGAAGGGCTGCATCTGTTATAAAAATCATCTTCCAGCCATGGCTTCAGCTTCTTTTGCAAGAAATCAATTCCTTGGTGAAGCTACTTCTCACTTACAGTGTAAGATACAATAATAGACTGGGGGAAAAATGCATTTTTGGCACCTTTTGGCTTAACCTACTTGAAAATGAACTTCTCCAGCTTCCAAAATGAGCAAACTTCTCCGCAGGAAGGGTTGCAAGGGGAAGTCAATCTGTTTGTAGAGCAGTGAGGAAGTGTGATAAATTCAGATCTCTAAATCTTCAACCTATTTCATGGTTCCCACTTGGGCAAACTTCTTATTCACTTTAATAACCATTGCACTCTGATACAAATCAAGAACGGACGGACTGCAGGATTTTTCCACACAGCCTAACAAATCCAAACTAATATTGATTAAAGCTGAAATGAAGCTAACAGGAACAGTAAAAGCTATTGCAAGCAATTCATTACACAACACTGTTTTTCCTCTGGCTGGTGCGCATGCAGACTCTGAACACCAGCCCTGAATTAGAGGAATTATTCTATTCAACCACTGAACAAGTTCTGGCTGATGCAAATACTTCTTACCAAAGGAACTGAGTCACAATTTCACAAATAAACCTTTTTCAATCTTTAATTTCCTAAAAAAGGAAGGTTTGAGCACAGTTTCTATTAGCGCCATCTGGTGATTCCCCAACCCAATGGCAAAGCCAACCACGTTTCTACAGGGTGTTCCTATACGTGCTGCCCCAGAACTTTCTGCGAGTATAAAACACAGGGTGATAATTTAAGCTTGAAAGGAATCCGCTTATCACAGAGAAATACAAGCAGCTTGGTTCTGTATGTCATTAGTGCTCTCTCTGCCTTGCTCATCTCGAGATCTCAATGCCTTTTCCTAGCGTAGAAATATCAGCACATCCTCTACAGAGGGGCTGTTAAAATTCTTGGCAGTACAAACTAGAAAGCAGACATGGAGAGGAATAATCCATTCCATCCATACAGCACAGCAGAGCCCAGTTCCCAGTCCTATCACCAAGGCACATTTGCTCAGTAATCTTTCTCCTGTGTTAATTCTGCACTAGTTTCCCTGTTTTGTTAATTAAAAAAAAAAAAAATATCGAATGTCAGCCACACTATGAGAACATACTGAGAGACATCCTGCCATACAGGAGCCAGCCATGCTGTAGGTTTTATTTCATGGAGCCACCAGACAAGGCTGCAACACTTGGGTTCCTTCCCTCTGCTCTGTGCAGATCATACCCCATGGCACCTCTCAGGGTGTGCAGGGAAGCAGAGGCAGAAACTGAAGTGATAGGAGAAAGGAGGCTGCCAGGCATGCCCCACAAGCTCTCAGAAATGAGGGAGGTTATGCAATATGGTGTGCAGAGCTTGCCTCTAGGCAGTGCATGCATACACTTCATTACATATGAAAACTTCAGCCGTGAACATCCTGAAAAAGATGGACTTGTCTAGAATCAGGAAAAGGTACCTCAAACAATAACTTGCTTCTTGAAGTGACTAAAATCCTCCTGGATTGGATCAAGGCCAAGGTAACATCCCATGCTGAAAGAAATGGAAGACACCAACGTGTCTATATTGAAAGCTTCCCTTTCATTTCCCTGCTTGGAGGAAATCCCCATTTGCCATCTCCACACCAGGACAAGGCTGATAACCCTCTGAAGGACTAAAGGACTCAAGGCTCTGGGTTATTTGGCGCCCTTTCTGCATGCCCTAACTTAACAACAGAAAGGCAAGCTACAGGAAGGCAGTTTCAACAAGCCCATCAGCGTGAAGAGCTGAACTGTCTAGACGCCTACCTAGGATCAGCACAAAACTCAGGATATGAAATTCAACAAGAGCTGGGCTTATAATAGAAACGTGGAGTAGCAGAAGTTCTGCGTGGATTTCAAGTGTAATTCAGCATATTTTGCCCTGCTGTGGCAGACACATTTTTTACAAGTGTGTAACGCATCCTCTCCGTTCTTTTGCCATAAGCTTCACTCCTACCAATTTTCTTCTTTTTTGTTCCACTATTCAGCAAAGCAGAGACATAAAGCATTGCCAGGGACAGTTTTGCAATTCCAAATCTGAAGTTGTGAGATAAGATCAGCTTCGCTTCAGGCACTGCCAACATCACATGTATTTATTTATTTTTTAAATGAACCTGATGTGTCTGCATTGAATGCATAGATTATTCTGTCCCTTGCATGGAAGACTTCAGTAACAATAAATCGGAGTATGGTTGATGGTGGAGATCCTGTGACATCTACAACATGCTACTAGTTATCAAGATGACTCCATCCCAGCCAGCTTCCCACACCAAAACAAACAGAGCTTGCACACAGCAATGCACCTAGCTCAACACAAGATCCATGTACATCTGAAGTACAAAACCCCTTCTCTCTCTCCCTAAAAAACTCTCATTAAAAGAGAAATTAAATTTTTCCTACCCGTTACTCTGCTTTCTTATTTTTTCAAGCTTTGAACATGTCCCAAGAGTGGGGTTTTTTTTTTCCTTCTTAATTTAAATACAAATCTTTAAATTACGTAATGCTAATAGTTTCATTAAGATAACTGACATTGTTTTTAAAAGAGAATGGTGAGCTCCTTTTAGAGGATCAGAATCAGAGGAAAAGATTCTTATTAGTCCTTTTTATGCTTTATTTTAATTACATGAGGATCATGGCTCCATTCTAGACACACAGAAACGTGTTCCCCAAGTGCTTATGTTTAATAGAGACACACATCCTATCCAATGGCTGGACTGCATACCATAATATATAGCACTAATTGAAGGACTGATATAGAAACAGAAATTAAGATTTCTTTAACATTTCTGTACTGGTTCATTTTTGTTACTATTCATTTACTTCTACGCATATAGTGCAGAAAGTTGTTGCCAGATATCAAACCTTTTCTCCTCAACAGAACAACATAAACACTTCAACACAAGTTATCCACTGTTGTAATGCCATAACGTGATGAAAAATACAGCAATATTAGCAGGGTGGCACAATCCCAAGCTACAGCAAATAAGAACAAGTCCAAATGCAGCAACCATGGACAAAGTAAGAAAGGAAGAAAAACTGCTTACCTTCAGAAGGCCTCAAGTAAGCAGGGACCTCCAGCAAGTCAACATCACCTCCACTGCCAACTCTTAAATGAGGCCAGGGAAGGGGTGGATCCTGGCTTCACCTCTTCCAGTCACTCAGGTGCATTACATTGCATGCACCTGAGCTCCCCTTTGCTGGCCCTGCCTTCCCACCAGGTGCTCAATCACTGCTCAGGTTGTGACTTAGCATTTCTGCTAAAACTGTGCAGTTAAAGTTTCTCTGCTAAGCACATCTATGAGTTGAGCTTGCAGATCCCTTGTGTGTGTGCACAGTCACGCACAATTAAGCTCTGTGAAACTCTGAGCATTCTCCGGTCTAGATACATTTGCAAAACTGCATGGGGCTAATCATCATCATCATCATGAAAAGCACATTGCTGTTTCTAACTCACAAAAATACATTTTTATATATTGGTTTGTTAAACAAGTTCTCCTCAGCTATTCTTTCTGGTTCTTTTAGTCTCCTTTCCACAAACTTTCCCACTCTGGGTGTTCTGTGCTTCTGCTTACACATCACTTGCTTATTTGTTGGTAGTTCTGCCATCACGAATCTCCAAACCAGCAGTGATGGTACTGTGTTTTGTTCCACCTCAAAACAAATCCCAGTGGCAACACCCTGACATTCATTGCTCAACAGAGCTCTTAATTTTCCACCACCCTTCTCTGGGAGATGAGAATGATCCATGCCTGCATGACTTTAAGTGGGCGACATGCCTCCCAAGCCTTCCTTTATGGATCAAAAACATCAGAAAACTCTAAGAAGTGATAATGTACATCTTTAACGTGCCCCTAATGCAAAATCACTCTAAGGCAAAAAGTATTCCTTCAGCTGTTATTCTGAGTGTTTTGCTAGGGTGCTGTTGGGGAGGGTTCTCTCTAGTGAATTCATCTCCATTTAAGCTCAGGACATGCTGTGCTTAAGAATTAAAAAGAAAAGCCTTTCTTAGTCCAATTGCATTTTGTGGCTTATGCTTGTTTTTAGCTGCTAGTCTCCAAGTGTTAATTCAAGAGAATGGTCCTTCCCAAAAGGGTGTAGGAAGGACATGAATAAATGCACACTTGCCGTTTGCAATGCTAAATGGTATTTCCCAAGGAGATGATTTGGTAACAGCACAGGGTCTCAGTTAATTGTCCCTGTCTCCTATAATAAAGCAACTCTTCTAATCTGGAGCGAAGCTCCCAGGTCCATAGGAGTAGCCATTCACATTGGCAATAATTGGGTGGAAGAGGGAGGCAAACGTAACTGTTCAGTTGTGCCATGAGGGCCCCATCCAATTTCACATAATAGCAGCCTGCAGAATCAGAACAACTGAATGTTGGCAAGACTCACTTACATTTTAAATGAACCTGCTGATGCCTTTGGGCAATCTTGATGGTTAATAGCTGTATCAGTAAAACACGCCATTCTTTTCTCTCCTCTAAAACAAATAAACAAATGCATCTAAGGCATCAAAGCATCTCTTCTCTAAGTAGAAGTTTTATCTATAGTATGAGGTCTGCATTTTAAAGGTGTTTGTAGTGCTTTAAAACACCTTTAATGTCCCTGATATAGACAGTGACACTAGAATTTTTTCTTTACTCATTATAAAACTAAAGTAAAACAGCACCACGTAAACAAACACAAAAATCCTTCACAAAAATCACAGATTCCTTGTCACAACCTCCATGGAGGACAACTACATGCTGACATCCTCTTGCAGAAGAAATACAATTCAACGTCACAGCACTTTCCTTAATACCTCAGTAATCCCCAGTGCTGCTTAAAGAAGTAAACTGCACCAGTAATGGGGAGGGGGGGAGAGGGGGACTGACTCTTTAGCAGAAACTTGGTTTCTAAACAGGATCATCGTGAAGGGGATTTGACTACAAACACCCATCAGCTGTATCAGTTGAGATGAGCAAGCAAAGCTTTGCATGATAAAACCTTTCAGAGATGCCTTCACCAATTAGTGATTACCCAGACAGATGGCTTGAAGGTATTTTTGTTTGCTGTTCATCCTCATGCTGCAGCTACCTTTGTAAATTGTGCTCATCCATCTTTCATGTGCCAAATTTCACCAAACAGCCTCTCCACCTCCCAGCTCCTGTTTCAAGGGCATGCGTGCTGCTGAGAAGCTGGGGGGCAAATAAGTGTGGAACTGTCTTCTACTTCCCAATGTTTTCCATGGTTATAGCTAAGAAGGACTGGAGAACTGCTGAGTGAAGATAACAGAAAGCTTCATTTTTCTTTTTTTATTAATGCAACACTTATAGTAAGCTGTAGAATGCTTTTGTGAATGAACTATATAGATGCACATACAGCTTCTTGTAGATATGGATATGGCTACAAATAGGCAGACGATGGAGCTATACATCTTGCAAAATCACCACTACCTTCAGCTCCCTCAGGAAAGATGCAGACCTAGGTAACATAAAACAGTTACTGGCAGGCTGAATGGTATCAGAGAATGCAGAGGGAATTAAAGAAATGGTGATGTTTCCTCTGGGATCTACAAGAGCAACAAAGTAGATCCAAATGAAACCAAGCAAGTGACACAGATCTTCAGACAATTAGGTGCTAAGCAGCAGGACAAGGAAGTGCCATCTTGTCAACCAGTGTAAATAGTTCCTTTGAGGTACTGGGGTCTGAGGCCTGCCCCATTCCTTGTTTCAGCTCTGTGGGAACTTGCTGCTGCAGATGTCTCCCTTCAAGCATCTGAGGATGAAAGATTCTGAAAGATGTTCCCCTGAATTTCTAGTGTTGCACTCAAATTACTTTTCTAGCTTTTAGCACTCCAAAAGGCAAATGCCAGCAGAGCATTTTATCCAACAGTCACTGCAGAAAACTGATCTGACATGCTTTTAAATGTGTCCAAAGACCACATACAAGAGAGGGTTCTGCCTTATGGCAGAGACGCACCATTGCTGTGTGTTGCTGAGAGGCTTTGGTCAGGCTGCATGACAGGAAACCAAGTGGGAAAATATTGGCTCCAGTTTCACTTGAGCTTCCCACAGCATATGGGTTGAACATTTTAATAAGTCTTCTGAGCAGATGAGCTAAATGTTTTAGACCATATAAGTGCTGATTAGAGAGGCCTTGTGTGTGTCCCCATGCTAACATGTCAACTCTGCCAAAGCAAGAAACACAAGGTTGCTGTAGTAACAGAATAAAAATGGTAAGAGAGAAATCAGTGAAGGCAAAAGAAAGCCTTTGAAAGAAGAAAACTCAAGTCCAGTTTTGGTTTCTAGTGTTCTGTGGAGATAGGGTGAAAAAGAATGGGAGCTCAGATGCAGGTCTTACAGGCTAAAACTGTTATAGAGCAAAAGATATGTTGCTAAGAAGCAATGACTGACAAAAGCAAGGAGGGAGCTTTGCAAGAGAACTGGCTCCACACATTTGGGCAACTTATTTTCCTCAAAAATATATTATCAATTGGAAGTGTCATCATGGGATCCTCTCTGGAAGCACAGAACATACCAGCCTCGGAAAACAGCTGCAACAAGGGAAGGAAGAAACCATCTGTGTGTTTATTAGAAATGGAGGTAACATGTAAAATGAATATCAATTTATAAGATGAAAAGCAAATGATTTGCAAAAACATTGTGTGATATGGGTAACTGTAGCTGGTGCTCTGTGATTTAAGAGACCTTTTTTCATCCCTCTACATCATCTGCAGCGTGCTCTCCCCAAGCAGGGATTGACCCAGGCAAAACCACAGTTTGTTTTTTCCAATTATTGCTGATCTGTAGAAGCTCTAGCACACCCACCCATGGATGTGAGGATGGTATGGCACTGAGATGCAGGCAGGAGCAGTCGTGGGGGTGGATGATGAGAGGACAGAGAACAAGCTGTTACTCACTCACAAACCAGAGTCTTCATGGGGTTTGGTATGAGAAAATAAAATCCTTGAGGAAGTGAAGGAATATTGAAAACAAACACTTTTTCTTCGCCCTTATTTTTTACCCTCATGGGACATAAACAAATGAGGGACAAAAGCCCTCCCTGGAATATCAGCTAATGCCAGAAGAAACGCATCAGAAAAGAGTGAGACCTGAAGGAACAAACTCAATATTCAATGGAAAATTGTAAATTAACAACGTTCACTCCTGGGATTGCTGTGCTCACTGAGGCAGGAAAATGAAGACAGATTTTCCAAGAGGTTGGGTCAGCACATCTGTTGGCAAGCAATAGGATTCCGAGGCCAAAATAAAGAGCATTTCTTTGGGTCACTGCACTCAGCTGGAGGGAGGGATCTAGTGTCTGCTCCCTTACAGTCCACAACCTCATTCCCTGAGGTCTGGAAGATCGGTGTCCATTATCAGAAGGGGTGTTTTCTTTCCCAGTATTTCCTTCCTCTCTCAATTCATTTCTTGATGAGGAAAGTGGAAATTAGAGGACACATTCATCTCAGTGATGCGGAAGGTGCGGAAATGTTCTTAGGAGTAATGTATCACATGTGTTTGTTAGCTTTGCTCTCAACAGCTGAAGCAAAGAGGCTTCCATCACTTTTGCTATAGCAACCACTCCACGTACTTCAGTTAAACTTCATTTAACTTCTTTTCCTCTGATGATATTCAGCAGGATTTGCCCTTCCCATGGTCAAAAAACCTGCAGCAGCCACTCTGAATTCTGCCTGCATGAACAGAAATTGAAGGCTAAGCCAGCCAAGCTGCTTTGACAGTACAAACTGCCTAAATTAAAACATCTGCAATGTCTATACCTAGGCAAATAAATCCAAATTAATTCAATTCCTCTTACAGAGAAAGGTTTGTTTATTCATTACACAGAGCAAAACTGAGAGTCATTTTGTAAAGACTTGGGCTGATGTTGGCCTTCTGACACCGCAACGTGAAACCGACAGCCCATTTCAGAGCAAGCTACAGAATCTCACTCTTCCATCTTCTGAACAAACAGAGAAGAAAAGAGGGATCAATTTTGAGCTGTGCCTTTCTTTTTGTTGGGAGAGAGATGAGTCACCAAGCAACCTTCTGCAGAGTTCATCTTCACCCCTCTTCTGGAGGAGCCTCTCTACATTTCTGAAGACAATAACTACACTTGAAGCTTGGACACGTGTTAACTCCTCATTCCCTGCTTGGGTGAGCCCCATGATCTATATTCTTTGTCAGTCACTCACAATCAATGGGTGGTCAATAATATCAGCAGCACAGTATCCCCAGTTCTTGATGCCATTAAATTAGGTGCCTATCATCCATATTCTGACTTAATCCTTTGGAGCCATCTTATCTGGGAAAGAGTGTGAAATTTTACCCTGAAGCTGGTGAAACAGCTGCAGAAGAAAAGTTAGTCTTTAGGAAGACTTTAGTCTTTTCTTCTTTAGGAAGAAAAATTAGTCTTTATTTTCTTATAGTTACGAGCTTCTGAGTCTGCTGGCAACTTTAAAGGTACAGACTAAAAGTATTTCTGTTCATTCCCTTATAACCATCTGCATTTGTTTCCAGCTTTGTTGCTAATGAATCTGTATGTACTATTCCTACATTTGAACTGTCACAAACTTTAAACTGATCCAAATTACTTCACAACAAATGGGGAGAACCCTGGGGAAACCAGGGTAGTTCAGATGCATATCTAACTCCCAAAATCTTTCTCCCCAGTGAAATCTCTCTCCCTTGAAGGGATAAAGTGAGTGCATGCAGGCAGCTGGAAATCTAACTATCAGGCTCTTTGCAGTGTCTGGATTCAGTCTGTTTTACTCTTTTACCTTGTCAGTGCTATAGCCCTCTCCTGCACTGGATGTTAACCATTGGTAAACAGATTTGCCCAGGGCTGCAGATTGCCTTGAAGCCTTTGGCTTCATAATGTTTGTAAAGAGAGACAGACAAACCAAGGTGGAACTGGGTATACATACACACACAAATCATTCCTACAACTTTGCTCACACCATGAGCATTGCACATGCACAACCCTAGCTGCTGCCGAGATATTGAGATTCAGTGGCCTAAGCAAGCCACTCCAAATGGTACAGAAATCACAGGAGACAGGAATAGTCTGTGCAGACGCTGGTGCAATTTTCTTCCACATGACTTTTCCAGTGCGGAAGGGCTTCTGGTACTCCAGCTCTGGATTCTGAGCAGACACAGTGTCATCTAGAGGAGAAAGTATGGCTGTGCACATTGAGATATAAAGGAAAACATTTTTATGGGAATAAATGTCATGAAAGAAACTGGCGCTCCTGCTGATACAAACCGCAGTTTTCCCTCCCTCGTTATCTTTCTGGCTTGTGCTGTGTGTATGTGGGCATGACATGAAGGTCTCTTGAGAAACTCCTTTGTGATAAACCATAAAGAACATCTCACTGATCTGGGTCATTTCTGCCTTTCTATTATCTCCTCCTTATTTCACTTCTCTTGAGCATGACAGGCTAACAATAATTTTTGATACTTCAGTGCCCAGTTTGAAATACTGTAGAAATAGCTTGGATAGTGAATTATTTCTTTGTAATTGGAGACAAGAGCCAGCAGGAAACCTGAAGGAAGATGACTGGCTTGCATTCAGGTTCTCCTTCTAAAGGCCCTACTATTTCCTTGCTTCTACTGTACAGGAAGGAGGCAAGCTGTTATTTCTAGTTGTTAAGCACAATAGGATTTGAAAGAAATGTGTTGAGTTTATATTAACACTCCTGTGTTGAAAACGTTGGCATAGTTAACTCAGTTCTACACCTTTTCAAGATGCAATAGATAAACGAAGCATTGATTAGTTCACCGCATGGGAGGTTTTTCAATACTGCTTTAGAATAAAAGAAGTTTGGCATGTCAAGTAGTGCAAAACACTGTGCTGGTGTTGGACAGAGTTTCCCCTCATGTGTCCCTGCTGTGCAACCTCTTCTGCTGCTGGGGCGTTGATGCAATTTGTCTCCAGGGACAGAAATACTTACTGTATAAGCACCTAGATAACACTCTGGCATCTATACTTCCTAACGAGACGCACTAGGAGAGCATTAAGCATAGTGGTCCTGGGGTTGGCTGCTTGATTGCATGTTAGGATTTCATGCATGTAGGAGGGGGAAACGAAGAGCAACAATAACACAGCTTTACAACATGCACTTTAGTTAAAGGAATCTAAAGGCAGTTCCAAAAAGGCAGGCATGTGGGAGAAGCAGTTCCAAAAAGCCTAGCAGGAGAGTTGAACTGAGTTTGAAGTAAATTCTGCTCTGGTCTTGGAAGATAAGAATCCATGAGCAGGAATAATAACTTGCATGAGTGACTTCTTCCAGAAGAAGTGCAGCTGTCAAACTCATTTTGAGAGCCTTTCCTCAGACACAGACAGCTGCCTCCAGGGTTTGGAAACAGCATGTTATTTAGTCAGCACTGGATGGGAAAAATAGTGGTTTTAAAAGCCTCTGCTGAGAATTAGTTGTGTGAACCATGCCCAACGACCAGTGTTAAAGTCTTGGGACTCAGGGGAATCACAAGAAACATACAAAGATCACAAGAATTTCACTTGGTTTAAGAACAGCAATGAAGAATGTGGTTCTACTGGTACAAACTAAACCAAAAATAATCTAGGATATCCTTAATACAAACAGTCAGCTTGAGTTACAGCTTCATGAACTCTGTTATGGTCTATGGAAGTTCTCAGAGCCTTCTGTATTCTGGTACATCCATTCATTTTTTTTCAGTATCACCAAACTATATAGACACCTCTACCCTTAACATCCACTAATGACTTGAAAGAATAATCATATAATCTTAATTATGCAGGTGACAATTAATAACTGAACAATTCTGTGCAGTGGGCAACATACAGCAACTCCAGCAAGCATGGCTGACTTTTTGCTTACCAGCACATTCCTATGACACAGCAGTTTAGAGAAAAGGAGAGACCTGGAGGAGAGAGAGGCACATTTGTTCAAATCCCAACCCTCAGAGACCTCTGACTGGGGCAGACATGAGGGCACTTTGGTTGTTATCATGAAGGAGGCAAAATACATATATTTTACAATCAAATATAGTAGTGTTCTAGGGTTGGTTTGTTCCTTTTGTAAGTATAGCAATTCCAAAATGACTTATTAACAGTAAGCTAATCAGTAGTATCTTGGACATTATACTTAGCATATGGGAAAATTCACATTTTGGGGAAGGGAGAAAAGCAGAGAGAAGTCCCATAAAGTCATGTCCTCCACTAACACCAGACAGGCTGCACATCAAATTCTCTGCTTGTATGCTAATCACACCCATTTATTAAGCAGTAGGAGTTGATTAAACAAAAGTCACTCTGTCTGATGATGGAGGCTGTGCTAAGTTCCAAAGCAGATCAAATTAGATGCTGGATAAGCAGATGCATATATTAACATCAGCCTAACCCTTTCTTTTGTAAAGATCCAGGCAACATCTTTTTGGGTACAACCCAATCAGCATTTCAATCATGCTTTCACATGAATAGTTCAGCCTTGTCTCTGATACTGCAGGTCTGTGTCTATAGAGCAATAGCTGACCATATTAAAAATAAAAATATGAATAAACATATTGCAGGCAGGCACAAAGCTTGATAAGCAAGTTATCCCTTCCAAATCAACCTGGTTAGAACTACGTTTTGTGTTGCTGCCTGACTTAAGAGAATTTGGGATCCAAATCTGCTGACCTGGAGATTAGATGTGTTCCACCTCCTGAGTCATCCAAAATCTATGCCTGAGTAAGGAATCAGTGTTGCTCTGCTTCAGAGCAAAATGTTATCAAACCTTGCAGTGTCATTTCAGGCCTAAGGTTAAAAATCCTTTTGTCCTATTTTAGATGCTATTAGATAACCCATAAGCATAAGTCATATTTACCAGTGTTTTCTGTATTTTTTGTGACATGCTGAATAATCAGGGAGCCTACTGAAGCCTAAGGAGGCTGTATGCCTTCTGCACCCTTGAAAAGAAAAGGAAGTGTTTCTGGTGCTTTTTTCATAGATGGGCACATCAATGTTTGGTGCTTGGTAGGAACACTTAACACAGTTTGGTGTGGACTTTCTGATGTGGATTCTCACCAAAAAATTGATAGAATCATAGAATCACCAAAGCTGGAAAAGACCTCCAAGATCATCCAGTCCAACCATCCACCTACCACCACCATTTCCCCACTAAAACATGTTCCTTAGTACAATACAATGGAAACACAAGGCAAGAATAGGAAGATTTACCTTTGCTAAGACTGTTTGATTATTATTATTTCTGATATGAAAATATCTGTGTGCACTTGAGGTCACCCCCCATTTATGTCAAATTAGCCAATCTCTAGTAACAGGGCAGTGTTGTGTAGCACTGAGTCCCCATGCAGAGAGAGAGTTTTTAAAAAAAAAAAAAAAAAAAAAAAAAAAAAAAAAAAAAAAAAAATTTTTGCCATATTATAGAAAAAAAAAAGGGGGAAAAAAAAAAAAAAAAAGAGAGAGCAATTATAAAGCTTTATCATTTCCTTCCTGCAGAAGAAATTCAAATGCGCTCTGCCCTATCAGTCTTAGGCAGACAGATGCCTTCAGACTAGAAAGGCTCAATAATATGGCATTATTATTATTACTTCTTTAGAGAGGATAACATTTCAACTATTAAGATCACTTGCTTTGTCCTGGCTCATCGTTAACAACCTACTTTATCATCATCAGTAACCCAAGTAGAAAAGCTCTCACTGGATATGGTAATCAAGAAATGATTTACAGCCAGAGCTGAGCCTGGCTGCCATTATGGGAACCTCCGTTGCCTAGTGATGAGAAGCGACTTCCAAGCTGTTCACTCTTTCTCCTTTAAAAGTTGGCTAGGCACAGACCAGCATCACCTCTCCTGTTCATATGCACCTGAATCTCTCATACTGCAAAACAAGCCTGTGTAATGCTTCTAACATGAAACTCTATGAAAATTCAGTCGATGAGTTTCTGTTGCCAGACTGCAAATAGCTGATGCAGTCAGTGATTCTCAACTGCTACCAAGAGCTAGGAAAACATCCTCTGGGAAGTAAAAAGAATGCATCACTGCCCCAGGTCTAAATACCACACAGATTGATCGCCAGCCCCTCACACAGCTCAGGTCATTTGGCCATCATGTGCTCATTGCGCAGAGGATGGCAAACTGCTTCTGCTCGGTGAAGATACAGCCAAAGTTCGGAGCCCAACCTTTCATATGGTATTTGTGCACTCTCTGTTTCTATTAGAGCCATACTGGGAAAGTGGCCTTCAGGGGAAATAAAAAAGCTAGTGAAAGCATCCTTCCAAATGAGTGTTTTGTGGTCAAAAGATGTTTGGTCTCTCAAACACAGCATGTGTTTTATTAAGCTGTACCCAAACAAATGTGAACTGCTGTAGTGAATTAGACTGGACAGAAGGAATCAGGTTTTCATATACATTTGCAAGAGAATTCTGAAGACTTTGAATGAAAAGCATCTATGAGAGATAGTTCTACTTCCTGAATTTTGTCAGGCATAATATCTACATGTGTTAATCCTCCAGCAGAAACACTTCTCTGGACAGTAGGCATTAGCAGTATTAGGAAAGAGTAAATCCATCCGCGTGGCTCTTGCCAACCACACCTCAACTACATCACAACCTTTGGCCAGCCCCAGAATGATCCCCTTCCCTTGGCAGAGAAAACCAACACGTGCCAAAATAACCTGAAGTTGGGTTGTTTGTTTGTTTTTTTTTTGTTTTTTTTTTTGTTTTTTTTGGTTGGTGTTTTTTGTTTTTGTTTTTGTTTTTGGATTTCGACCTTGGTTTCTACTGCAACTGGAGCAGAATCTGAGACTGAGGTTCCTGATGCACCTTTCATTAGAACGTGAATTTGTCCACTTGTAGTCTGCATTCCTGAGCCAACACACCTTCTGCATTCACACCTTCTGAACACTCAGTTCTGCTCTAGACACAGCCCTATAGATTTACGCTTACAAGGATCCCTCGAGATCCTCTAACCCCTTTGCCTGTCCTGGGATACTACTTACTTTCTATGCTTGGAGCAGAAGTCACACAGCTTTCTGGTGTGATGTTCCTGAACACCTCGAAGAGCCTGCTCTAAAAATGAGGAGAAATGGATGCTCTCCACAACATTTTAGTATGACTATCTGCGTTCTGAAATGAACAGAGAGTAGCATCAGCAGCCTCTTTATTTTTATAAAGGTCAGAGAGGGCGTGACAGTGATTTCTACGGAAAGAGAGTGAAAGAGTTTGGGTTACCTCTTGGCATTAGAAGATTATTTGAACCATAACATAATGCAGCTCAAATTCTCCCCATCCTGCAAATGAAGGAAAAATGTTGCTACCTAGTGGTGACTAATAGACCTCTGAAATGCTGTTCCATTAGTCATTGAAGCCAAGGCAGGGACAAGCCACAAAAAGCCCTTAGTGAAATGGCTACAAAATCATTCCCAGGGCTGTTAGAGGGGAGCCGTAGTATGAGCTACTCCATTTGTTCCTGCAAGCCTTTATTTCACACCATCACTAGACAGACATTTTCTAAAACACTAAACAAAGTCATTGTTCATAATTGCTCATTAGGAGCTGTTACAGCTCTTTGAGTCCAGTCAGCATTTATGAGCCCATCTTTAAACCCTGGCATTAGTAGGTGTATTTATTACATATTAATTAGTGCATGTGCACACTTTTGAGTTTGCTGAGCATCTCCCCCTGAGAATATTTGACTTCTAGAAAAGCTGCTCATCTCAGGCACACAGACATCCCCCAGTAAGCAGATTCCCACCGGGCAAAGCTCGTTAATTAATGAGAAACTCTGAATTAGCATTTTGAAGCTGGGCATGGAAGTGACCAGCTATGAGCAGATGAATGAAAATTAAACCAGACGGTCTCATAGCAGCAGGACACCACTGCTTGCTCTCCCTGCTGACTTCTTTACTCCCCTGTGAGGATATTCAGCTTCAGCAGAATCTGTCAGGTGTTTATTTATATTGCTCAAAAAACTTCTTGTATGAACAGTGGAGAGAGGGGAATTTGCCAATTCAAGGAAATGACTGTGTCAGAGGTGGCTGGAAAACACTGTCAGCCTGAAGGCTGTTAATCTGGAGACCTCAAGAAGACAGTAAGCTCCTCAAAGGTGCAGTCTTAAAGAGGGTAATGTTATAGAAGTGCTCACAAGGAAGAAATCTTTCTGCTGCAAGGAACATGTGTAGTGTCAATTAAGCTTTTTTAAGGGATAAAAATGAAGGCAGAGTTGACAGCAAAATGGACCTACCACACAGCACCTGAAGCACGGCTTCAGAAAGACAAATGTCCCATGGCAATCAATGGAGAGAAGTTCTGAAGCTCCTCACAGCCACAACTGAGCCTCCTTGCAGTGAAGTTTGTACATATTTCTGAAGTTATGACATATTGTTATGGGTTGACCGCCTCCTCTGATGACTTTTCAGGAGAAGGCAGTGATCACCTTGTTCTTGATTGTAGTCCGGCTTTTATAAAGGGAAAATAAGAAATCTCAGGGGCTTCTCAGGGACTCTTTTCACCTCTCCTCTTTGAATCACAACTTTCATCAACACAACATTCCAGACCCACATATCCCTTTGGGCCCATCAGCACACCCATGTCAGTGCAATGAGACTGTTTTGTTTGATTCAGGAAAAAAATAAATAAATCACTGCCACTGACTTAAGAGGTTTCCTCTGTATCAGACTCATTGCTTCTGTTGGGGCAGCACATTGCACACACCGACAGCAGCATCATGGCAGTATTTTATCTAAGAAAATCTTGTCTCAGACACGAGGGTAATAGCTCAGCCTACAGTTAAGCCTGCCACCAGATTTAGCCATTGCCTAATGAGTTTCCAGTTTAAGAAAACAAGCCAAAGATATGAAAGAGAACTATATTCATTCTATCAGACAGAATGAGCAAAAAAAAAAAAAACCACACAGCTCACCTGAAAACAATCAGGTCTAATATTGGATGGAGGGCAAGTAGTGTCAACTTAGCGTTGTAAATGGGCACTTGGAGAGGCCTGAGATGTCATCTAGTGGCCAGTTAGGTACACTGGGAGCCTGGGGGGGGGGAGGAAGAAACAGCTTTTCTGGAAAATAACAGCTTCCCTAAACATTGCTTTGGCATCCTACAGGCAGAAGTCTGGAGAGTTCTAGATGTTTTTGTCTGCTGTTAAATTCAGCGTACAGATGCCATTAGAGGCTTCTCTCAGAGCCTGATCACTCGCAGCATGAATCCTTTATTGCAATGCTGAATAAAGCAGAGCTCTTGCTATTCTTGCAGAAGAGAAATAATGTTCCTATTTTACAGTAGAGGCTATAAAGCAGATCTGAGAGTACTTTGGTGCCAAGCTTCACTGGGTGGTTTGGGCTTCTAGGTGCAGAGTACAGAGCTCAGATGAGCACTTTGCCAGTTTTGGGATCAGATTAATGAAGAAGATAGGAATCAGGCCAGGCTTCTCTCCATACAAGGAGGACCTCAGAGACGCATATGAAGTAGAAAGTTTGAGGGAAGCTGGTTGTGAAAGCTGGTCACAGGACTATGCCAGTCAACCTGGTTGACTTGGGAGGACAGATTTAGCCTCCATTCATTTTTTAAAATGCTGCATAGACAATTCAAGTTGCCAAGTGTTAAGAAACACTGTGATATTCAGCTGGTGGCTCTGTCTGAGAGGAAAGCGATGAACAACTCTAGTGTTATATTTTGTGAAAACAGAACAGACGCATTCTGAAGGAGCCAAGGCTCCTTATTTTTCACTCAAAGTGTTTAAAAATTAGTTCAACTTGAAGTAAATGTTCCAGTCAATTTGTTTTTCTGCTATCTGACCTGCTTTGTTGGTCAAGAGTAATAGAAAAAAATATATATACTGACAGAGCTGTATCCACAGAATACAAAGGAAAGCCTGTGCATGGGAAGACTATTACTGATTGCTGCAAGAATGTTTCTCAGAATGGTTTATAAGGCATCAGCAAGTCTTTAATTTAACTGTATGCCATTATTACATGCTGAGTGTGGTTTATTATTATACTAATAAACCATAAAGATGACTCTAACTTCATTACCACAGTCAATTGCCATGTACAGTGTTAATTTACCAACAGATCATTAATTACCAGCACTCACCGAAATGCAGACATAAAGCAGAACTATTGGGCAGAGTTTGCTTTCCAGATTCTGCACGGCTGGCAGCAGGCAGGCTGAGTGCACACAGAAATAAATGGGATTGCCAGCAACAAAGATTCTCTCTCCACCAAAGCAACCAAGAAAGAAGTCAAGGACCCATCAGTCAACTCCACTGACCTCCTGGTAGTATGATTAAGATAGTTTTCCAAAAATATCTAAACTTATCCTGACCTGAGCCCTTAAAAATATGGATTTTTCCCATTGCTCAGCAATTTCACAAGTGTAATTGTGCAGGGAACTGCTTTCTTTTTTCCCCCCATGGAAGAAAATGGAATGTATTTTCTGTGGCTTAAGTAGTCTGCCTCTGATAATCATAGAATCATTTGGGTTGGAAGAGAACTATAAAGGCCAACTGGTCCAGCTCCCCTGCAGTGAACAGAGGCACCCACAACTCCATCAGGTTGCTATCCCTATCCCAGCATCTCAATCTCTTCAACAAAGTGATAAACTGCAATGTCCTGTGGGGGAAGCATTTTGTGAAGTTTCTTCAGGGCCTTCTTTGGGCTCTGTAATGGAGTGCACCAAGTGTAAATACAGATGTATATCATGAACTCCTCTGCCTCAGCAATGCAGTGCTTCGCTCATCAGCAGTAGGCAATTTTAAGTGCTCTAGGGGAGGTGTTGCAGTAGGAAAACACAGTTTAATGCAGAAATTAAAGATATTTACATCAGCCCAATAAATTAAAATAAGGCATTTAATATTTGAAATGCTGAAAACACCAAAATAGCATAGAAATCACTGATCATGTGAAAGTAACAGTTCGTGGTTTTTTTTTTTTGCCTGATTCACAATGAACCTAAACATTAGAATTTTCTCTAGAGATTAAATTCCAAATTGCAGCATGCTGAATCAGCAGATTTGTCTTAGTTTTGGAGTAAAATGTAATGGCCTTGATGCTGCATGTAGTGTACAGCTCTCTCTTAATGATGCCATTTCAACTGGGAACATTTCTGTGCTTAGAGTCCCTGGAGATACGTAACCCCACTCCTTTCAGATGGGATACACTAAGCGTAACAGGAAAAGTTCTTTAAATGCTTATCTAAATTGCTGGCACATTAATTTCCTTTTGCAAAGATTTTTTTTTGCTCTTTTCTACTCAATGCAGAATTCTGAAAGGTTTTTAAGCGATAAAAAGAATCTCTGCTGCAGTCAAAATGGGATATTCCTCTAGTTACATGCCCCAGAGGATGAATATGGTGGGAGCTGATACCATAAGACAGACAGGTTAGCAGAACTCTGCAGCTCATACCATTCAGAGATGGCCTTGATTCTTGATCTCGTGAAAGAGCTGATGTCTAACAGGGAGTTTTTGTGGTTCTGATGACAAGGTGCTAATTTAACACCATGGTCAGCTGTACCCTAAAGCATGTTTCTAATTAGTAGGAATAAGACAAGGGGAAAATACAAGCAAGGGAGCTCTCAAAAGTTTAAGGGCATTAATTGCCTCCCAGCTGTCAGGCTAGTAATTAAATTCAGCTTGTTGACTTCAGCTTTGTTGCGATTATGTGAAATTAATCTTCAAACACACTGAAAGCTTCCATTACCATTCACTTTGTGCTGAAAGCAGCAAATCCCAAACAATACGCAGAGAAGCATTGGCGTGCAGCTGGTGGTGATCCAGCAAAACATGTCAGCTTAGAGAAACAGGATGAAACTTCTTTCCCACTTTTGCTTTTGTGCAGTCTGTTCCCCATGCCTGTGTCCCTGATGGGGCCACAGCTATGCCTGTCTTGCTGGGAGAGCAAAAACACGTCTGACAATCTTTTGAAGAGGTCACCAAAGTCCAGTTGAAATCCTCCTTCCCCTCCTTATCTCAAAGTGGATTAAGTAGGAACGGTTACTCGGAAATCTCAGCTTTCAAAGAACAAATCCTTCCTGCTTGTTAACTTCCGATTAGCACTGTCAGGCTCTCTGTTCCATGCATCACAACCAATTAAAAGCACTTTCTGCCCCAGAAAGCTGGAGCTCAAACTCCCTGCTTGGTATGCAAATGCTCTACCTGACTTGTGCATGTGTGTCAAAAATATATACATCAGTGTAGTCAGGGGAAGCTTTGCTATTAACATCGAGTATGCTAAGCACTTTTTATGTAAGTGAAGCATGCATAAATACATAAATGCATTTTAGATCCTTGCTTTCAGAAAAAGTGTCATCTTTTTTCATGAAAATATAAATTGCTTTGAAAGTGCTCTTACTATATTAAGTGATGTTCACTCTTTGGAAGTGATGTGCTGAGGAATAATTGATTGGGTGGACTCCTACATTTAAGCATAATATTTACTCGGCTTGCTGCTTTCACTACTGGGTTTTGATTGGGTCTCTAGAATTACATCAAATTACAGTGCAATTTAGGTTTTTCTGCTAAGTATGGATGCCATTTGTTCTTCAAGAAGCAGACAGTCTGAGTGATCAAAACTTGCACAAAGAGTCACCCACTCCCCTTGGTATGAAATGGTCATGTAACTCATGGTGTGCAACACCTATGAGGAGAAAATGAACAATGCACTCTGTGTGGAGTGGACAAGGAGGAGAAAAAGAGAGAAAGAAAACAATGGTGTCTTCTGCTTCTGAATATAGATTCTCAGCTAACTCTGAACTGGCAACCATGAGCCAGTTACTACACGTGAACTGAATTCCATGGTCTCCTGGGTGCAGTGGCACCCTTAGTTTACCTCATGTAGTTCAGTAATTGAATTAGCCCCAACCACTATGAATCAACTCCTGACATACTGAGCTCCAGCATAGCTGCTACAGTGGCTGTTGAATTATTTTTTTGAACCAGACCCTTAGGCTTTATTCCAGAATATTTTTTGTATTTGGTCCTTGCTGTGGCTCAGCTATAACCAGTAGCTGTCAGCCTGCAGTTGTCTGAGGCGAAGAGTCAAATAGTTTAGTACTGAGCACCAGATCTGTTCCCAGTGGATTATCTTCCTCCAGTAGATCTGGCAATCAGTGATCCCTTGTACCTGATTTAATGAAGCTGAATTAAGGAGCAGTTCTGTGGAGGCCACCCTTCCTCAACCATTGGAGCAAGCAGCTAGCAGAAGAACTGGGATGAAGTATTTTGTGGTATTGATTTTCCTACAGCAATACTCAGTGGTGGTTGTGTGGCCACTGTCACATGGCAACGGATTGCATGGCAGTAGAGGAAGTTCAGTGGTCCACGAGGTGTTGTACCTCACAGAAGAGAGTGGGAAGTGGTGTGTTGTGAAAGAGCATTGGGGAGGACTCTGATCTACCTGGGTCTTCTCTTGTCTTACCAGAACTAATGCTAAGGCAAATAGCTCCATGGTCAGGCTGACTGACACCACAGTGCCCTCCTATCTCTTTCTAGCACCTGATTCTCTAAAGAAGTAAAACTCAGTAATTCCCTCTTCACACTGCATGCAAAGATTTGATAGGTTTGTCAATAAATGTTTGACATCGTCCTGGAGAAGGGCAAGCCCTACTCACTGTGCTTTCTTACAAAAACTACCTTTAGACCTACTATTCTGTGTCACACCATACAATCTTTTTTGTGTCTAACACAGGATACACAGTAAAAAAGATGTTGGTTGACAGAGGGCAGAGTTCAGTTTTTCCGAGCTTGTATTACAAGGAAAAAGTGCAACATGCAGCCATACACTGGATGCAAAGCCTGGCTGCTGAAGTGGCCAAAGGGCAGAACCCCTAAGTTGCTTTTTGAAGTTGTTTGCTTTCCTGGATCTTACCAGATATTGCCTTCTAATCTAAATTTGGAGAAGTCGCAGTACAAACTAAAAAGCACTGGGGTATTTTTACCTTTCTGGCAATCCAGAATTCGTACAATCTGAAAATCAGTCACATAGAATTTCAGTGCCTTTGGCTGTATGTCTGGCAGGCATCCATGCAGCCTCAAACTACACGCTTGTGTTATAGCTGAAGGCAGCTCTTGGCCTTGCTGTTTGTCAGCTTCCCCCTCAAGGGAAGAATGATGAGGAATTACTGCCAATGTGTGTAGCATTGCACAACATGATTCTCCATCAGCAGAAAGATCTGGGATGGGCACCTCAGATAAATCTTTTGTGTTTTGTTGACTGTTTCATCCCAAAGCTTAGTTCAGATTTCAAAGGGAAGAATATAACTTGCTCATATGTTTTTGAAGCAGATTTCTAGCTACCCCTATAGGATAGGGAAAATAATAAACTGCTGGAGCTCTGAGAAATTCAGTCAAAGACTCTGTGTTACAGAAGTTCAGGTGTGCTCATCTGAGTCATTCAGACCTGAATTGTTCAAAGTAAACTTTAGATGTGTGACAGGGTATCTGAACAGCCTCGCTGCTGCTCAGCCTCTCTACAGAGACAGAAAGAAAGCCCACATAAGCTACCCTATGAGGATAATTGCAATGAAGATTATGAGGCATTGAGGCGAAGACTGAGAACGCTAGGGGACAACAAACCACTGTGAAGTTCATTATACTCTAAAGGAAATGCTGGAGTTCCTGGGGCTCATTGTTCCAAGCCCTGCTGAGACCCTGATTAGCAGAGCCTGCTACAGGCATCTGAGTGGTTTACACTCAACTTCAGAGATACTGAAGAAAAGACACTACAAACTCAGGGCAGGACCAAACCTTCTGTGACCAACCCTAGTTTACCCTCAATTCTCATATAATTGGGCTCTGCTGGAAGCCCTCTGATTGATGTAGACATCACGGAAGTTTTTTTGGGATTCACATATAAAAAAATCTCTTAACTACACCACAACAAACCCTTTTCATACATCCATTTCATCCAACAGTTGATCCAGCTCTGCTCTCTAACCCACATCCCCAAGTTCCACATCCACCTTTTTTCTTCAGAACTTCCAAGGATTCCTCCACTCAGTTACCCTTGGAGATCTCCAGCCCAGCAGAGGAATGCAGCTTAGGGTTTGGGTTCTGGAGAAACCTGGGCTACCCCCACATGGTGGATACACACTTTAATAAAGCCCCTCTTAATGCACAGCACTTCTCTGTTGGAGCTGTGGGTGCTGCACTGCTGGTATATCCTAGGATCTTCTGGTTGCTGTGCTTGTTAAATACAGCTTTGCTTGTTAAATACAGCTTTCCACCTACAAGGCTTTTCCTGCCTTTCTCATTAGAAAGCAGGAGAATCATTGACCCTAAATTTAACCCTAATCTTAACACTTTAACCCCAATTTTTTTCTCAACTGTTTACTTCAGACTTTTCTATTATTTTTTTGAGCAGCACTGACAGGCTATAGTTCTAGAATAGTGAAATGCCTTGCAACCATGGCAACACAATACACTCTTTGGATAGTTTGCAGATGCCAAAAGAATCAGTTTACTACAGCCACATATATTAGAGGTTCTGGGAGATTCCTGGGCTCACCATGCTGTTTAAAACACAGAACTATTGACTGATTGGATAACTTAGCAGAGAATCACTTTGACATGCCACATAGCAATTGCCCACAGAGCACATAGCAGGAACAAGCCCAAAGGAAACTGCTTTTGAAAACCATCGTGGTGAAAAAATTTGGATGTTTTGCCATTAAAGTTTATGTTTGCTCTATTCTGTTGAAGCAAGGATAGCCTTGCCTCAGGTAGAAGCTTTAACTTTGTGGCAATCTCTTTTGATTGGTAAGGAGCAGAAGTCCTGCTGCCAACAATGCTAAGCAATTCTTTTCACCACACAACCTGTTCTCACAGTGTGACCAGATTTCTACTTGCTTAAACCAGCAATATACCTCTCCTATAAATATCACCCATATGTAAAGCTATAACACGATGGAAAGCACAGCAGTAATAGTTGGGGGACACAAACCTAGACCACAACAAACAAGAATAATCCCAAATACATCAACCACAGAAAGAAAGGAGAAAAATCACTTACATTTGGAATGCCTCATTAGGTAGGGATCTCCAACAAGATCCTCTCACCTCTACTGCCAACCCTTAAATGAGGTCATTTGGATGTATTGCAAACAGCTGAGCTCCCCTGGGCTGGCCCTGCCTTACCACCAGCTGCTCTATCACTGCTTAAGGCCAGGACTTACAGTTTCTGCTAAGCCATAGTTTACCTCTCTTTAAGTGATCGCTGTCTCCTGAATTTATATCTAATCTTCCTCTTTTTCATCTGTACTATGGCAAATTAAAATTTCCTAAGTGCATGAAAAATGGTAACTGTAATGCATGAACAAAAATTAATAAAGCCAGGAGAGAACATGAAATCAATAATCTAGTCCTGACAGCTTGCTTTGTCTTCGTGGCCAGGCTCTAAGGATGTACCAGTGTTTCCTTCTGTTTAAAATTAATTGAACTATTTTATCATATCAGATAAGAGTGCACTCTTTGTGCTGTTGAAGTGATAATTATGACACGATAATTACAGTCTGTGGCCTGCATGATTCTGTGAATGAGTCAGCAAAGGCAATTAGTTTGCAACAGCAACTTTATGTGGATGTGTCCCTGTAGCAGGGAGCTCCAGGACGCAGCCTGGCTGATTGTTATCTCTGCTCCCCCACCTCCCTTACTCACAGGAGGACAGGGGTTTATTGTTGTCAATAAGGGGGATTTTTGTTGTCCTTCCCGTTTTCTCTTTTCCAGTCTAGGAGATTTATTCACAATGCTTGCAGAAATCAGAGACAGAAAAAGATGGAAGCAGTTTCAGCCTGTAAGGCTGTGGATTTGGGGCTCTGCTGTGGAGCCCTTGGAGGAATTCTGCTTGATGCAGAACTGGTGTGGGCACTCCATCTCTGCTGCATTACACTGGGACTCCATTAGAGCTAGTCAGGCTCAGATTTCTCTACATCATCTGTCACTGTAACGTTCTGCTGACAACTCTGTGCTCCTCTAATCTTTATGGAAAGCCTTAAGAATGCCCTGGAAGGAGGGACACAAAATACACGTTAGCAGAGAGAACTATAAGCACCAGGATTGCTTGGTTTCGGCAAGCTGAAAACAGAAGGTGCTTTATCTCAAGCCATTTACAGCCTCAGCAAGGAAACAAGGTATAGATAGTGATATATGTACAGACAAAGAAATATTGGAATAATATCAGGAGACACGAGGGAGTGCAGTCTCATGGAACGGCACTTATGTTTGTAGGTAATTCACTTCTAGAGGGAAGATAGGGAAGAAGGGGAGGACTGCTTCATTTCCATGTGTCATTTCCCTCAGTGAGCCTAAATGAAAGAAGAATAATCCTCATCTCAGGAAAAAATCTGTATTGCATTGCAACAGGTAACACACAGGGCAGCATGTTGAAAAAACAGAGAGGAAGCAAAATCTGGAGCAGCTGCTTACTAAGTGAACACCATCCATCCTGTGAGCTGATGAGACAGTGGAAGAAACAGTGTGTGATCATGCAATTAAGGATGATACATAGCAGTATGATCCAAAAGGGCTCATTTAGGCCCACCTTTCCTGATGTTGTTACATTTAATTTTACAACCTTATTTTTCTTTAAATGTGTAATTCTATCTCAGATGCATCATTCTTTTACCTCAATGTTATTTGTAAGCTGGTTCCAAGTTAGGCATGCAAATATGAACGTCCTAAGGTCAGGTCAGATCCAAAGCTGATCCCCAATGGAGCAGATGTATTTTCATTCTTTGGATGCCATGGGAAATTACTGTCTGTGACACTGCAGAAGAGGTCCATTCCCTCATCCTTGCTCCCTGTGGATGTGATGAGCTACAAGGGGACTGTCAGCAAGAAGGATCTGTATAGGACACGCTGCCTCCTGATAGAATGAACCAGCACACATCAACATGATGCGATTAGGTCTGGATTTGGAGTTCAAGAGATGCTCTGCTTATCTCAGCATAGCTCCTCTGAACTCTGTACAAACTGAGAATGTGATTCAGAGGTTGCCACAGTCCCGTCCCAGACATGGTGGAGACCTGGGAGCCAGAGCAGCGTCCTGCAGCACACCAGGTGCAGTTTTATTCATCAGGCTAGTGATTAACCCTGTGCTACTTTTATGTCTGAAGGGTCAAAACCAAACAGTTTGTCAGGTGGCCCCTCTTTATGTGACACCTTACTGAGTCCTGGACGTGTTACCTCTGGTCTAACCCCCAGGCTCAGCCACATAAATAATTCAATGTCACTAATAATATCATCACTGTTTCTTTATTTTCTTCATGTGGATGCAGTACCATTACAGAACTCCTCTTCCCTCTTTTCCTCCCACCATCACATAGGAAAAATCACTGGACATAACAGCCAGACATGTCTTCAACATTTTTCTGTTCACATGCATAGCTGGATATAATGATCACTGCCATCTCTGACATTGTTTCTTAACAGGTTGTAACCCGTCAAAGAATCCATACCACCCTGCGTAAAACCCTAAATACCAAAATTCTCCTTTTCTGCCAAAATATCCAGACATATATATACAGGTATATGCATATATATACATATATGAGTACACCTATACACAAATATATACATTTCTGCCTTCTCCATTTCTTCCCTTGAACTAAAGAAATGAACTGATAGAACAGCAGAAGCAGAGAAACGTTGACTGGAAGAGACCTCTGGTGGTCAGTAATTCACCTGCACGTTTGAAGCAGGAATAGTGCCAGCAAAGCCAGCAGAGAAAGCTCTTACAAAGCGCAGGAGATCCCTGCTTGTGTCTTTGAATTATATATGTTCATTTGCTTCATACAGTGAAGCAGGTCTCTGTGTCAGTGAGGAGACCACAGCCCAGAAATGGAGTGCAGTGTCTATCACCAACGAATGCTTTTCTTAGTGTCACAACAGTGCTTAAAGCATGGCAGTGCCCAGACATAAAGCAGAATGCCTATAGGCATGTAACAGATAAACTAATACCAGTGGGGAAAAAAAAAAAAAGTTTGATTGTTTGTTTTTTATAAATATGCTGTAGCAGAAGCAGTTCAAAATAAGTCATTTTTCAGGCTGGATATTAGGAAAAAATTATTCTCAGAAAGAGTGGTGATGCAGTGGCACTGCTGCCCAGGGAGGTGTGGGGTCACCATCTCTGGAGGTGTTCCAGATCCATGGGGATGTGGCACTGAGGGATGTGACCAGTGAGGATGGGCTGGGGTTGGACTCGGTGACCTTAGAGACCTTCTCCAGCCTTAATGATTCTGTGATTCAACGATACTATGATTTTAAGTACGGTGCCTGAGTTGTTGCCTTAAGTTCATCTTACTGAGAAATAAAGCTTTGATCCAAGCTCCACAGCTCCAGTGGTTACAAGTGAAAGATAATAGCATGTTGGGCTGTAACGATGCCCTGCATGGGATTGCTGGAGAGCTGGTGACATAACTGCAGATTTCTTTGCCCTCTCTGAACAGCAATTTTCTAAAAACTATTTATCCTACAATGACATCTGGTGGTTGCTTCTCCTTGACAGGGAATTCTTGCAGAATTATCGTTACCAAGCATTGCCTTGAGGTAAATCTTCCCAAGGCAGCAATCTTGCTGCAGTTCTATTTTTGTGCAAATGTTTTAACAAGTTTGAACAACCTTAATGTCTGTAAGCAGCCCCAAGCCCCTCCATGGAACCAGGTGCAGCAGTCAGTTTCCTTACTGGGAATAATTTGGTGGACAAGTGTCTGGAAGAGCACCCACATACTGCATCAGCAGGAGGTATGGGGTCATAAGGCAGAGCAGCCATGGAGCATTACTGTGCTGAGTGCTTTGAGTTGATCCTATGTCTCTGTTTACTAACTCACAAAGGCTTGTGGCAGGAGTAAGCATCTCTGATTGCCTCCTCCTGGACAGCCTCTGACCAACCCCGGAAAATGGAGAAGGTACAAATGACCCTCAGGTATATTTTCCCTAAAGATGCCCGCACAGAAGAACACAGGGCCTGTTGCCCTCTCCCAGATGCAGTGAGAGCAGCCGCCCAGGTTTTGCCATTGCCCTAATTGGAACCAGAGACCCTGACCCCCTCTGTGTTGCTCAGATCCCCGTGACCAGAGGACCTGTAGTCCTCAAGTGTTGGTGCAAGTCCTCCTGGCCATCAAGAGCATTTTGGAGCTTAAAGCTTTCACGGGCTGCCTCCTGGCCACCAGGTGGAACTCGAGCCATGCTCTTCTCAAACACAGCTGCTAGTAGCAGATTTGCAAGCAAACCGGGACTCCTCTTTGGTGGGCTTTGCTTACCTTTGGGGACTGTTCTTATGGACAGACCGCATGAAGTAATGGCTATGCTGTTCAGATGGGGCCAACAGCAATGTGGAGGGAGGAGTGTGAATGAATTTCATAGACTTTAGCTGCTGTTAAAGTATTACGGACAAAGAAAGAGGTGTGCACTAGCAGCTACCAGTGCCAACCAAATATTGTGTTGCTACAAGTGAAAAACTTGATAAAATTTCATAGAATGCTGGATTTGGTCTGTAACATTTCAGTTGTAAAGCCAGGATGTATCTGTCCTGGGATGGACTTCCCTCCACTTCTTTATCTCACCTGATAAAACTGAATATTGGTTTAATCCAACTTCAGATTAAATTCTCTGCTGTGATATCCCCCCATTTGGTCCTTGTGGGTACTTCATCAGTTAATTCTGGGAAGTTCTAATTGTCAGTATTGGTAGCTTTTGTTTCCTACAAAACTACTTTTCCGCCGGAAAATTTTATGTGAAACCTGAACGTTTTTCTTACAGCACGCGTTTTCACAAAATCCAAAGCAGAATTGCTGGATTTGTGCTTTGTCTGTTTTTCACTTTGGTCATTTAAACATGTGGTGAAATCTGGGGGGAAAAAAAGCAATCAATACTCCTCAACTTTTCTCCTCCAAATAAACAAAATGCCTCACCCAGAGCAGGCTGAGGATGCAAACAGCTGTTGCTGTTTATGCTCTAGGGCTGTGCAGGCTCCCCCCAGAGAAGGTACATGCACAGCAGCTCATGCATTTGGGACTCCTATAGCTCTGCTGTTGGCTGTATCTCTTTTTTTCCTTTTCTTCCCTGCTGGGACAAACAATTATGTGCTCTCTTATTTTTCCCCCCAGAAATGAAGTCGAGAGCCTGCCCGTGAGGATGGTACATGGTTCATACTCTATGCCTTGCTGACTCACACATCAAAAGAAATTTCTTAATATTGTGTAACCTACTGTTTCTTCTCATTACTGGCACTGAAAATACGTCTGAGATCTGCAATGAAAACTGTGGCAATTCAGGGTGCACTGTGGGCTCTCTGCTTAGGATAAGCAAGGTCTTTACATGCTTAAATTTGCAATTGTCTCTTGACATTGAAGTATGAGGATCTGTATTCATTTCTTTCGTGGTTTCATGACTTAAACATGTGTGAACATCCTTCTCTGCTATCACACATCAGGTGCTCTAACCATCCTTCCTGGTTGTCTGCTGGTCAGCAAGTGCATGTGTCACTGGCAAACAGTAGTGTTTGCTTCTCCTTCAAAGGAGGTGAGTTTTGTTTCCTTAGTAGGTTTTTGTTTGTTTGTTCTCTTTAATTTTCTTCCAGAATAGAGTTCTCCATTCAAATCTGATACAATTACATTTAGAGGTTAAACAACTGTAAATGCTTAATTCACAGTCTAGTGAAAATCTTTTAATTGATCTAAAGTTCAATTTGATTATGAGTTTTCTCTTCTTGAAAAGGTGTTGGTTTTATTGAGCCTGCCTGCTCCCTTGTGCTCTTGAAGGACATATGTGAGTTGAAAACAAGTTTATTGGAAAGCATGGTGCTTGTGGATGTGGTGCTTATCTTGCAGGTATTTTCTCTGAGAAGTGTTTTAGAATAAGGGTGGTGAGGCAGTGGCACGGGTTGCCCCATCCCTGCAGACACCCAAAGTGAGGCTGGAGAAGCTCTGAGCACCTGGTGGAGCTGTGGGTGTCCCTGCTCTCTGCAAGGGGGTTGAACCAGACAGACATTAAGGGTCCCTTCCAACTCAAACAATTCCATGATTCCTACGTGTGGCATTTCACTCTCTGAGATGCAGTGAGATTGAGGGAAGGATTAGGGCTCTACCAGCTGAGCCTTGTCACCCTACAGCAGAATTCCCAGCTCCAGCTCTCTCCTGCTGACAGAAGGTACATCTTTCTAGGAAAGAAGGCAGAGCCAGATGCGCCATCTCTGCTCCGACATCCTTTAGCACACGTTCATTTCTGCAACACCTCCCACCCAGGAACAGCTGCTGACAGTGTTGGGCCAGATGTATCTTAAGGATCTTCCCAAATCAGCCCTTCTGGCACTTGTGCACTGTTTATGTCAGTGTTACTGAAATGCTTTGTATTTCAGCTTGTTCTCTCCCACCAGCCAGCAGCACATGGCTATGAGTGACAGACACGAGAAAATGTAAATAAATACTTTATAACTGCTGAAAGATTCAGGAACCTACACGAAAAGGGTTTGGATACTGGATAGAATTAAAGGAATATGCAAAAGTCAAAGGTTAACAGATCATTACGTGGAGAGCTGGACTCGATGACCTTTAAAGGACCCTTCCAACTCAAGCAGTTCTATGATATTTTATGTAGAAAATCACTTATCTCCACAGCTTTGAGTTACTGAGAGCTTCTTGCCTCTCAGTATCTCAAAGCATCATAGCATCGATGTCACTGTCTGCTCCCTGACCTTACCACTGCACAATAGCATTGCTGTTCTCAGCCCTGCAGAAAGTCAATTGCTTGAAATACAATTTTTAAAAGCTATTACTTTTCAAATGATGTCAAAAAAGAAGCGAGTAGGAGTCGAAGGTCTTAGCAGGAATGGTGTGAAGCAATCAGAAAACGCAGATAACACACTAGAGTGCTGCAGGAGAAAGAAAAGCCAGAAGCATCCCCAGCCAATTCAAGGAATTGCTCTCTCCCCTCTAGGCTGAATGTATTTACCCTTTTCTGTGCTTATGTTGAGACAAGCTGAGTTGAGCTACCTGTTGTGATATTCACACTCATTGGCAATCAGATAAATCAGGGTTTGTGGAAGGTTTATTTCAGCTGCTCTGTGGATACAATACCTGAACAAAACCTACACAAAATCCAGGCAGCAGCCTCTGGCCCTTCCTGCACTGCTCTTTGCAGCTGTACTCACAATCTGAAATTAATCCACCATCCAAGAGTACAGGTAGGAGGTTTGCTGAGAACTTCTAAACAGCCCCATGGGTTTGTGACTTATGAGAACATCAAACAATTTCCATTTCCATTTTTCTAAGAAAAAACACTTCAAGTATTTATCTACCAGAAACTTTGTCACCTTAGGGGAAAACCTTAAAAAGGAGATATTTCTTCAAAGAAAGACAGTTTACCTTGCTGCTAATATAGACGTCAGTGAGTGCTGATATTGCCTCGCTGAGAAAGATCTGAGTAGGAAAGTTTTGTTTGAAGGCCAAACGTCCATTTATTATCAAATGAATAAGGCAAAAATGACCGTAAATTTCAAGAGCAGGAGAAAATGGCCTGAAGTGACCATTGGGCAGGATCAACATGGCCCAAAATGTTCAACTGTGGGAGATGTGAGAAGCAAGAG
Organism: Centrocercus urophasianus; assembly: GCF_019232065.1. Taxonomy (NCBI): domain Eukaryota; kingdom Metazoa; phylum Chordata; class Aves; order Galliformes; family Phasianidae; genus Centrocercus; species Centrocercus urophasianus. The sequence goes on from NW_024884822.1 coordinate 10,516,720, forward strand.
GAAATAACAGCCTGACTGAGAGCTCTGAAAAAATACCCAAACCCAAAGATGACGAACCGTCTCTATGCGTATGAGAATGAAGTGAGGAAAGGGCAGAGTTTTAGGCTTATCCCTGAGTGTCTGATGTTACCCAACACCGGACCTGAGCCACATCTGCCAAGAAGTCCATCTCTATAATCACAAAATTGCAAAAATCTTCTTTCTGGAAATGAAAAGAAGAAATCCGGGGCTCATTTCTGGGAAACTGAGAATCTCATCTCTATTTTTAAAACCTGAAAAAACATGGGTTGTTCTCCAACTAATTACTTTAAAAAAGATTGTTTTTCTTTTTAAGGTGGTTTTGCCTATGCACTCAAAGAAATAAGACATCTGCTCAGCAGAGAGGTATTGCCAAGAGCACCTGCTCCTGCTATGAATAGTGCTGCAATAGTCCATGGAAAGTGGAAGACTTTCAGCAGGTTCAACTGGAAGAGCCTAATTAACAAATATCTCAGGCTGCAGGAGCAGGAGGGATTGGGTCAGACAGGCTCAGAAAGATATGGGAATTGAACTGGGCTAAGAAAATGTCCTCTGTGTTGAGCTATTGACTGGAAGAAAGGCAGAGCAGCTCCTGCTGACTGTGAAATGGAGCTGGTGTCAAGGCTCTGCTTCTAATTTCAGTTTTTAAACCTGCAAAATTAGAAAATACGAAAAACCTTTTTGTTGTTGCTGTTCCTAGCGAAAAAGAAATAATATTCATACAGCTTTTAAAGCAGTGATCCCTGGATAATTGTTAGTCTGTCGGCTCTCATGTCCAGAAATGGTGAGAAGAGTTACTAACGGAATTAGTTCTTCTCAAGACATTCTATATGATTTAGCTCTAATGGTGGATATTCATCTTAGTGACAGGAGAATGTTTATTAGCAGTACAGGCATTCATCTGCACCGATTGCATGGGCAAGACTGGAGATGTTGCACTCAAAAAGAAATTATTCACTGTATTCCAACTCTGAATGACTATGGCTTTGTGAGCTCTTGTTTTACTTCTGCCAGAAACAGCACAGGTTGATCAGTAAATTACACAGATTGAACGCTTTGAATTTTCAATTCATACACACAGTGCCAAAAAGTTTTCTTCAGATCCAGCACTGCAATTTGGCACAAGAGAAATCTATGGGGAGAAGAAAAGTTGCGGAGAGAAAAGTTTGAACATAACAGGAGCAGCTCTGAATGTTTCCCGATGCTTCTGCTGGACTAGAAAGAGACTCGGTGTGCTGGCTTAGGGCACTGCCTCCCCTGGAAACACCCAGCTCACAACAGTTATCACAACAGTTACACAATTAACAGATATTTTCCCAAATCTCTCTCTCTGGAATGTTTCACTTTTTGTTTTTTTTTCTTCCCCCAATGATCTTTTCTTGCTTATAACTGGTCCAATGCCTCTTAAAATTGCAGAGGGTACCTAAACCCTGTAACAGCCCTTCTGGCATTCCTCCCAGCACCACAAGCATCTCTCTCTTGCTCTTGCTCACCCCGCTGTGTGCCCAGGAGGTCTCAGCTGGTCAGATCTACAGTCTATTTGATGCAGTGATTCAGGGCAGTCTGCTCATTAACACTTAATTTCTCCATTGCTTGCCTGAGGCTTGCCAATGTGGTTTCAAAAATAATGAATTTAGCTACAACTTAAGGAACATTTTATTTTCATCTGAAGACAGCCAGGGAACAGTCGTCATCTGAAGACAGGTTACAGTCATGTATTTTTCTCCGCTGTTCCTCCTGGAGAACTTCTCTGAGGAAGCTTAATAAATGGAAAGGGCAGCAGAGGACAACCAAGCACTGGGACTGCAAGGCTCTTGGCAAGGTGTAATGCAGAGTGATTTTGATAGCAGACCTCTGCAGGAATTTGCCCATTTTCAGCTCTAAAAATGACTGCTGTTTTCCTCCTCATTTCTGCTTTTATTTTACTGTTAATTCTGTAGTTGGAGAGAAAATGGGATTTACAAAACAGGTAAAATGTTTGCCAGTGCTTTTACTAGGGCTACAGGTATCCTGAGGTAATTATCTTACACCTCAGAAGTGCCAGGATACAGAGATCAAGATAAACTCTTCATTCATTTGCATTATAGACGGAAGAGGAAAAAGTCAAGCGCTCAACAGCATGTCTGCTTTCTGCCTGAGGATGAAAGGGAGAGTACACATCCTCCATGTCACCTCCATCCCATGGTCTTCAGGTAGTCTGTGAAGGTGCACAGTATTATCTACTGCACAGTATTCTCTATGCACCCACTGAGCAAGTGACAGTTTCCTATGGAGCCTTACACCCTGATCACTGCCATCACAAAAGGATCTCTTTCCCTGGATTTTCTACTGTAATAAATGTAATAAATACTGTAATAAATGAACTGTTATGTTCAATAAATTTATTAATAAAACCCTAGTGATCGTTGCCCCTCAATCATTCTATCTGCTATGACAGTAGAGCTGATCCTTTACTCCTCGAGACTTCCAACAGTGTCTGAGGAAAAAGCAGAACGGAACCATTGAAGTTAAAATCAGACAAAACTAACTAACAAGACTGACCTTGGGACTTCTGGTTGTTTTTGATGAGGAGGAAGAGGGAGAGGTTCAGATCACTTAGCTTTGAGTTGCTTTGTGTGCTTTCCTACCACATGAGGTCAATCTCAAGGGAGTGAGAACATTAAGCCCCAGGGTTAGGCATGGCTGCAACTTGATCAGATCAATAAGAAGAACTGTTTTCTTTTTCTTTTTCTTCATGAAACCAACACTTTTTAGGTTTTCCAGCAATCTAGAAACTCCAATATAAGCCTTTTACTTGGTAAAATAGTCATCCAGTACAAGGAGATCAAACCTCTGCCTTTCCCAGACCTTTTTTATTATAGTAAGTGTTGCTATTAAGCTCAGAATTCCTTAACCTGTTAACTGTATAACATATCAAATTTGTAACATGATTCATATTTAGGCATGAAAGTTCATTCATAAACCACTGCGAAACGGTGTGACTGAAAACGCAGTATTTTCTACTCTGATTTTGCTGCCCACAGTTTCTGAAATATTATTAAAATTTTAATCGAGAGTGTATGTAGCTGCCCTCTATTAATACATCAGGGGGTGATTACCAGGAAGCAGTTGGTGAATTGCAATGAGCACAGATGAGCTATTAACTGCTTGAGGCGACAAAAACAGTACGAGTTTGGGTAAAAACAAGTTGCAGTGGAAAGCTGACAGAAATGAATTTGTTTCTTCTATGAAAGGAAAGTAACTGAAAAATCTGATAAGCCTCTGCCTGCCTGGGAGGTTATCTTTGCATGGGCAACGATCTGCCCTTCGCCATGGTCACAAGCATAGGACTTAATAGGAAGCCAAGGAGATTTAAATAAATTATTAAGAAAAGAATCTGACTAAGGAAATTCGGGCTTTAGACAATGTCAAGGGACTTTTGGGATTCTTCAGTGCTGGAGGTTTTGAAGAATAAGTAAATGTTCCACAGTGGTCACTACAGATTAAAACCAATTCCCAAGAGCTTAAGTGCTGTATTTGAAGAGAGCATAACACACTGATAATAGAGGGAGACTAAATGAAATGAAAGGCCACTGAAATGCACTTAAGCAATTCAGATGGAGGGGAGTGAATATTGCTAGGAAAGCCTTGATTTTCTGTGGTGTGTGGGATACAAATCCAATAGGAGAGCCACCCCCCCTGCCAGCTGTACTCATCTACCCCAGCTGTCATGTTAAGGTAATTTGATTGTGCAATCTCTTCAGAATAACCAGCCTCAATACATAAATCCATAGATACCCCATGAAGTGAAGGTGAAATAAATCAAAGGAACAAAAGAACAACTTCTAAAATCCTATTTTAAAAACTCTTTTCCCCCCAGTGATTATTGTGTATCGCAAGAAGGTAAAAAGCTCCTTGAATTAAAGAACCACCTCTGCAAATCATTCCAAATTGTCATGTATGCTAGCAGGATCCTTTATGAAAATGACTTACAAAACACAGTAGAACTGCAAATGACCCACCAGGAATTAAGACAACCAAAGTCAGTTTTTATTGCTTAAAACTATTCGGATGATAAACTGTGATAATTCATCTTTAAGTACAGAACTGCGGGATTCATCTTAAATGAATTTGTTTAATGCCATCTGAACATCTCCCTAAGCTCTTCAGGAGCACTCAAACAGATTTTCCCCAGAAAAGTTATAATCAACAAACCCAACAAACTGTGCTATTCCATGCAAAAAGGGTAGCTCAGAGGAAAGAGAAACTAACGAAAGTTGCATTGTGATGGATGTGTTTTTCCCCCCCCCGACTTTCTATTTGGATGATAGTAACCCCTACTCTTCCCATGACTCTTGCCAGGAACAACCACTGCAGGCTGGTGGCATCCTGGGGCTATGCCTGATCTGCAGGCAGCGTGCTTCTGCGCAGCAGTCATAGAATCATAGAACATCCTGAGTTGGAAGGGGCCCTTTAGGATCATTGATTCCAACACTCTGGCTCTACACAGGACCACCCAGAAATCAGACCAACCAGTTTAACAGCATTAAACTGGGTTTCTTGTTGCTTGTTACTCTCCCAGTGCTCTCTTTGCTCTGCATGTGGCAGTGTGCAAAGACCTGTGTTCTTTTTGCATGGATGCTGGTAGAAGAGGACATGGGGGAACCTTGGAGCCAAGAATTTGCCCCTTCCATTACACATCTCTTTCAGAGAGCTGTGTGAGGTCAACCATCTGTCCCGACTGTGACTCTGGTCCAGGTCACAGTGAATAATTCCCACTTGTATCACCAGCATTGTTCACTGGTAATGCTTATAGACATCCCCCAGAACTGCTGTGGCAGAGACTGGACTACTGGTCTGGCACTGGGGAAGAAGCACAATGGTGGAGGGGAAGGCACAGGTGACAGTACAGCTTCCAGGTACTCCATGATTGCCACAGCCTTGCTGGCTTCCCATAAACTAACCCAATAATTCAATATCTTTTACTTTGCCACAATGAAACAGTCATTTGTGGAGTCTCCCTTGCCGAGAAATGACTTGGTTCCACTAAGCTGTCAAGCAATATTCAATTGAAGAACAGATTTGGGGGGATTAGCACTGGCCTGATCAATACTATCATATTTGAACAGCATCTGAAGTTATTGTTTGATGGTACAGAGAGACAATTTGGGAGAATTATCTGCCTGTTAGAGTTCAGGCCACATCTTGGTCTCATTTTATGACATTTCCCCATGGTTTGGCCCCTCTGTGGAAAAAAAACTGTTTTTCTGGGAGCTTGTTTATGGCATTTTTCTTACAGCATGAACTCACAAGGCTGAAATTCACTCCCAGAGAGTATATGAATGTTGTGAGAGTTGATTACTCAGACTCACCTAGACAGAGAATTCAAAGAGGGACAAAGTGCAACTCACATCCTCATTTCCTCTTTTCAGACACCACTTCTAAAGGATTACTTTTCTACCAGACTGGAGTGCTTATTTTCTTTCTTTGTCCTTTCCTCTATAACATCAAAACTGCACCTCGTTAAGTGATGTTTGTAATGACATCTGGTAGCCATGATATTTTCAGGGGAAGATTTTATATAAAAAGCCAGTTTATATTGTTGACCAAGCAATTACTTTCGAGGTCATGGCACTTATGGCGATGTACACTGAGCACATCTCTTAGGAATATGTTGAAAATAATGCTCCAGTATCCAGAACATCAGTTCTAAACCCACTGCTACTTGCTTAGTGGGAGTGAGTTATCACCAGCAAAACAGCACTGGAGCAAAACTGTTCCACTGCACACGTTGGATCTGTGCATGTGCAGCAGAACCTTCACTCTGTGAAACTCTGGGCACATGTAGATAAATGTTGCTAGCAAAAGGCATTGAGATGCTGTAACGTATGTCACCTATGCCTCCAGCATACCTCACTAGGAAACTATGTGCCTGCCTACTGGCCTTAGAGATGGCAAGTTACTCCGATGCTATGCTGATGAGAGAAGTACTGAGAATTATGAGGATGTCTGAAATGAGCCCCATTTCCTTCTGATTGCACAAATGTGCTATTTCACAAATGCCTCCAGCAAAATAGCCCCATTTTGAAATACTGGATGATGAGCTGCCTGTTAAATGGCCCAAATAGCAGCAATGTATCCTGCCAAGCAATTGACAACTTTGAAATACATCCCACGTACCAACTCAAAGCAGGTGTCTTGCTCCATGCAAAAGAACATGGCCATGAAGGAGCAGCTGTCTTGTTGTGTATCCAAGATATCTTGTCCATGCGTTGTCCCTCTGTTCAGTTTGAATTGGCACAAGGTGGTAGAATAGAAGTTGTTCCCCAAAACCCAAGTAAAACGTGACTTTATTCCAGACAAACATTAAAGAAAACTTGAAAGGGGGAGGAACTCTTGCATTGTTGAGTAGTAGAAAGACATCCTCTTTTTTTCTTTTTTTTTTGACTGTGTCAGTTTGAGTGGGAAGGTGAGACCTTCATTCCTGGAGATGGTTAGGAAAGCCTCTGCACTATGGAGATCAATCACACCTTGTGCTGCATGGCTCATTCAGAGAAACTAATGTCCAAAGAATGGGATTTTCCAAGACTTCGTTTTACAGCTAGACAAAGCTCATCTTCTTTTTGTAGCACTCCGTCCACCAGAGGGAGAAATTTACTGAACAGTAATAGTCCTTATTTATAAGACGATGTGAGATTGAGGTACAGTTCCTGAGAGTATTTTCTGCAATAAGAAACTAATAGATCTTTGTGGCAAAGTGCACACAAAGACTTAATTTCCCCAAAGCCCTCATTCTTCCTATAGCATCTACCCACGCAGGGCAAACCATGGTCCATCTAGGATTTGTATTTATTTATTTGCCCTCCAACGAGCTAAGGAAAGGCTTTCTTTTTTTAAAACAAACAAACACAAACCACTAATTACACAGGTTGGAATGGCTTTTACTAACAGTTACATTTACTTTGCCTCTTCAGAGACAAGCAGTGGTGAGAAAGAAAAGAAACTGATGCTGTCACTGGGTTTAAAGGTGTTAATTACCTCTATTTCTCTACCATGGCAGAAGGTTGTGACCATCTTGTAAATGATGCTGAATTTCTAATAGTTATTCATCTTTGCTGCCTGCTTTCTACTTGTCTTTGAAAAAGAACATCGGTGCCCTTTTTAGAACAGAACCACTCTTCCATCAAGTAGCAAACTACTCCTGCTCTGAGTGCGTTGACCTGCATTTTCAGCATGCTTTAATAATAAAAGCTACACGTATCCTTCTCTCAAAGCTATTAAATCACAGAAGAAATCTATGCTAAGACAAGAAAGTGCACACTTAGAAAGTGAGAAGGGCTCCAAAGCGCTGGAATATTATTTGTTTTGCAACAATGGATCAACACCTTCAGTCCTTAGCTCCACTTTCCGTGGTGTCTATAGAAGCAATAAATCATTTTGATCCCCTATGGTGTGCAGCACAGTTTGCACACACAGCCACAAATACACATGAGTATGTCAGGCAAGTATGGAGAATAGATATCAATGCTGGTAAAGTGAATGTGTTTAATATATTTTGTGTGGCAGGTGTTATTTGATTTCTAGCAACGCCTGAGAAAGTTAAGCCATGCAGATGTCAAATAAATATCCAGGGGAAAAAAAAAAAAGTTAAATAGGAATTGGTGACTTCAGAGCAGCCAGGTGCAAATTTCAGCCCCAGGAATGGCAGCAAAGAGCTGCGGCAGAGCATACAGCCACCCCAGAGTAGAAAGAAGGAAGGAAGGAAGGAAGGAAGGAAGGAAGGAAGGAAGGAAGGAA